>NW_024740023.1:0-25000 GCF_018991925.1 Homarus americanus | reverse complement strand
GCTGGAGGAGTTGTGTCCACACTGTGTCCTGCTGGAGGAGTTGTGTCCACACAGTGTCCTGCTGGAGGAGTTGTGTCCACACAGTGTCCTGCTGAGGTGTTGTGTCCACACAGTGTCCTGCTGGAGGAGTTGTGTCCACACAGTGTCCTGCTGAGGAGTTGATCCACACAGTGTCCTGCTGGAGGAGTTGTGTCCACACAGTGTCCTGCTGGAGGAGTTGTGTCCACACAGTGTCCTTGGAGGAGTTGTGTCCACACAGTGTCCTGCTGGAGGAGCTGTGTCCACACAGTGTCCTGCTGGAGGAGCTGTCCACACAGTCCTGCTGGAGGTGTTGTGTCCACACTGTGTCCTGCTGGAGGTGGTGTCCACACTGTGTCCTGCTGGAGGTGTTGTGTCCACACAGTGTTCTGCTGGAGGAGTTGTGTCCACACAGTGTCCTGCTGGAGGAGTTGAGTACACACTGTGTCCTGCTGGAGGAGTTGTGTCCACACAGTGTCCTGCTGGAGGTGTTGTGTCCACACAGTGTCCTGCTGGAGGAGGTGTCCACACAGTGTCCTGTTGAGGTGTGCAGTGTCCACACTGTGTCCTGCTGGAGGTGTTTGTCCACACAGTGTCCTGCTGGAGGAGTGGAGTACACACTGTGTCCTGCTGAGGAGTTGTGTCCACACAGTGTCCTGTTGAGGGTTTGTGGTCCACACAGTGTCCTGCTGGAGGAGTTGTGTCCACACAGTGTCCTGCTGGAGGTGTTGTGTCCACACTGTGTCCTGCTGGAGGAGTTGTGTCCACACAGTGTTCTGCTGGAGGAGTTGAGCACACACTGTGTCCTGCTGGAGGAGTTGTGTCCACACAGTGTCCTGCTGGAGGTGTTGTGTCCACAGTGTCCTGCTGGAGGAGTTGTGTCCACACAGTGTCCTGCTGGAGGTGTTGTGTCCACACTGTGCCCTGCTGGAGGTGTTGTGTCCACACAGTGTCCTGCTGAGGAGATGAGTCCACACAGTGTCCTGCTGGAGGTGGTTGTGTCCACACTGCAAGTCCTGCTGCAGGAGATGAGTCCACACAGTGTCCCATGCTGGAGGAGTTGTGTCCACACAGCCCTGCTGGGAGGTGTTGTGTCCACACTGTGCTGAGTGCCAGGCCCACACAGTGTCCTGCTGGAGGTGTTGTGTCCACACAGTGTCCTGCTGGAGAAGATGGTCCACACAGTGTCCTGCTGGAGGAGTTGTGTCCACACAGTGTCCTGCTGGGAGGTGTTGTGTCCACACTGCCCTGCTGAGGTAAGCAGTCCACACAGTGTCCTGCTGGAGGAGACATGAACCACACAGTCCTGGGTTGGAGGTGCCAGGTCCACACTGTGTCCTGCTGCAGGAGATGAGTCCACACAGTGTCCTGCTGGGAGGTGTTGTGTCCACACAGTGTCCTGCTGGAGGTGTTGTGTCAACACTGCTGTGTCCCTGCTGGAGGTGTTGTGTCCACACTGTGTCCTACTGAGGAGATGCATTCACACTGTGTCCTGCTGGAGTGCCAGTCCACACTGTGTCCTGCTGGAGGTGTTGTTCACATAGTGTCCTGTTGAGGAGATGAATCCACACTGTGTCCCTGTTGAGGAGTTGTGTCCACACAGTGTCCTGCTTTGAGTGAGTTGTGTCCACACACAGTGTACTGCTGGAGGAGTTGTGTCCACCAGTGTCCTGTTGGAGGAGTTTTGTCCACACAGTGTCCTGCTGAGGAGTTGGTGTCCACATAGTGTCCTGATGGGAGGTGTTGTGTCCACACAGTGTCCTTGATGGGAGGTAAGAACCACACAGTCCTGCTGCAGGTAAGCAGGTCCACACAGTGTCCTGCTGAGTTGTGTCCACACAGTGTCCTGCTGGAGGGAGCTAGGCTCACACAGTGTCCTGCTGGAGGTGTTGTGTCCACACTGTGTCCTGCTGGAGGAGCAGTCCACACAGTGTCCTGCTGGGAGTTGGTGTCCACACAGTGTCCTGCTGGAGGAGATGAGTCCACACCTCCGTGTCCTGGTTGGAGGAGTTGTTCCACACAGTCCTGCTTGAGGTGTTGTGCTGTCCACACTGTCCTGCTGGAGGAGTTGTGTCCACACTGTGTCCTGCTGGAGGTGTGTCCACACAGTGTCCTGTTGGAGGTGTTGTGTCCACACAGTGTCCTGCTGGAGGAGTTGTTTCCACACAGTGTCCTGCTGGAGGTAAGCAGGGGTCCACACAGTGCTCTGCTGAGGAGTTGTGTCCACACAGTGCCCTGTTGGAGGAGTTGTGTCCACACACAGTAAACCTGTTGGAGGGAAGCTGTGTCCACACAGTGTCCCTGCTGAGGAGTTGTGTCCACACTGCGTCCTGCTGGAGGAGTTGTGTCCACAGTGTTCTGCTGCTGGAGGGATGTGTCCACACAGTCCTGTTGGAGGTAAGCAGGTCCACACTGTGTCCTGCTGGAGGTGTTGTGTCCACACTGTGTCCTGCTGGAGGTGTTGTGGTCCACACAGTGTCCTGCTGGAAGAGCTGCAAGTCCACACAGTGTCCTGCTGGAGGTGTTGTGTCCACACAGTGTCCTGCTGGGAGGAATTGTGTCCACACAGTGTCCTGCTGGAGGTGTTGTGTCCACACTGTGTCCTGTTGGAGGTAGCCAGGCCTCACAGTGTCCTGCTGGAGGAGATGAGTCCACAGTGTCCTGCTGGAGGAGCAGGCCCACACTGTGTCCTGCTGGAGGAGATGAGTCCACACAGTGTCCTGCTGGGGAGTTGTGTCCACACTGTGTCCTGCTGGAGGAGTTGTGTCCACACTGTGTCCTGCTGAGTGTGTTGTGTCCACACAGTGTCCTGCTGAGGAGATGAGTCCACACTGTGTCCTGCTGGAGGAGTTGTGTCCACAGTGTCCTGGGTTGGGAGGAGTTGTGTCTGGCCATTGAAAGTCCTGTTGGAGGGGAGTTGTGCTCATTAACAGTGTCCTGCTGGAGGTGTTGTGTCCACACAGGTCCTGCTGAGGAGTTGTGTCCACACACAGTGTCCTTGCTGAGGAGGCTGTGTCCACACAGTGCCTCTGCTGAGGAGTTGTGTCCACACAGTGTCCTGCTGGGAGGTGTTGTGTCCACACAGTGTCCTGCTGGAGTAGCCAACCACACAGTGTCCTTGCTGGAGGAGTTGTGTCCACACAGTGTCCTGCTTGGAGGTAAGCAGTCCACACACTGTGTCCTTGCTGAGGAGGCCAGGTCCACACAGTGTCCTTCTGAGGTGTTGTGTCCACACACAGTGTCCTGCTGGAGGTGTTGTGTCCACACAGTGTCCTGCTGGAGGAGTTGTGTCCACACACAGTGTCCTGCTGGAGGAGTTGTGTCCACACAGTGTCCTGCTGGAGGAGATGAGTCCACACAGTGTCCTGCTGGAGGAGTTGTGTCCCCACAATGTCCTGCTGGAGTTGGTGTCCACAGTGTCCTGCTGGAGGAGCTAGGCTCACACAGTGTCCTGCTGAGGTGTTGTGTCCCACACTGTGTCCTGCTGAGGAGCTAGGGTTCCACACAGTGTCCTGCTGGAGGAGTTAGTCCACACAGTGCCCTGCTGGAGGAGATAGAGTCCACACTGTGTCCTGCTGGAGGAGTTGTTCCCCACACAGTGTCCTGCTGGAGGTGTTGTGTCCACACTGTGTCCCTGGAGGAGTTGTGTCCACACCTGTGTCCTGCTGGAGGTGCTTGGGGTCCACACAGTCCTGGTTAAGGTGTTGTGTCCACACTGTGTCCTGCTGGAGGTGTTGTGTCCACACAGTGTCCTGCTGGAGGAGCTTTTTGTTTCCACACAGTCCTGCTGGAGGTGTTGTGTCCACACAGTGTCCTGCTGGAGGAGTTGTGTCCACACAGTGCCCTGCTGGAGAGGCTAGTCCACACAGTGTCCTGCTGGAGGAGTTGTGTCTCACACAGTGTCCTGTTGGAGGAGTTAGTCCACACAGTGTCCTGCTGAGGGAGTTGTGTCCACACAGTGTTCTGCTGGAGGAGTTGTGTCCACACAGTGTCCTGGGTTGGAGGTGCAGTCCACACTGTGTCCTGCTGGAGGTGTTGTGTCCACACTGTGTCCTGCTGGAGGTCCACACAGTGTCCTTGCTGGAGGAGTTGTGTCCACACAGTGTCCTCAGTTGGAGGTGTCCAATAATGAAAGTCCTGCTGGGTGGAGTTGTGTCCACACAGTGTCCTTCTGCTGGAGGTGTTGTGTCCACACTGTGTCCTGTTGAGGTGTTGTGTCCTCAGTGTCCTGCTGAGGAGATGAGTCTCACACAGTGCTCTGGTTGGAGGAGTTAGGCCACACTGTGTCCTGCTGGAGGAGATGAGTCCACACAGTGTCCCTGAGGAGTTGTGTGCACACTGTGTCCTGCTGGAGGAGCTAGTCCACACTGTGTCCTGCTGGAGGTGTGTTGTGTCCACACAGGTCCTGTTGGAGGAGATGAGTCCACACTGTGTCCTTGCTGGAGGAGTTGTGTCCACACAGTGTCCTGCTGGAGGAGTTGTGTCTGGCTACTTTCTCAGTGTCCTGCTGGAGGAGTCCACACAGTGTCCTGCTGGAGGTGTTGTGTCCACACAGTGTCCTGCTGGAGGAGTTGTGTCCACACAGTGTCCTGCTGAGGAGTTGTGTCCACACAGTGTTCTGTTGGAGGTGTTGTGTCCACACAGTGTTCTGCTGGAGGAGTTGTGTCCACACAGTGTCCTGCTGGAGGAGTTGTGTCCACACACTGTTCTGCTGGAGGCCAGGTCCACAATAGGTGTTCTTGTTGGAGGAGTTGTGTCCACAGTGTCCTGCTGGAGGTGTTGTAGGGGTCCACACAGTGTTCTGCTGGAGGTGTTGTGTCCACATGCAGTGTCCTGCTGGAGGAGTTGTCCACACAGTGTCCTGCTGGAGGAGTTGTGTCCATTGGCAAGTCCTGCTGGAGGAGTTGTGTCCACACAGTGTCCTGCTGGAGGTAAGCAGCCCACACAGTGTTCTGCTGGCGTGTGTTGTGTCCACACAGTGTCCTGCTGAGGAGTTGTGTCCACACAGTGCGTCCTGCTGGAGGTGTTGTGTCCAGCACAGTGTCCTGCTGAGGTAAGTGCACCTATACAGTGTCCTGCTGAGGAGTTGTGTCCACACAGTGTCCTGCTGGAGGTGTTGTGCCCACACAGTGTTCTGCTGGAGGTGTTGTGTCCACACATTGTCCTGCTGGAGGAGTTGTGTCCACACACAGTGTCCTGCTGGGAGGCAGTGTTGTGTCCACACAGTGTCCTGCTGGGAGGTGTTGTGTCCATACAGTGTCCTGCTGGGAGGAGTTGTCCACACAGTGTCCTGCTGGAGGTGCTGTGTCCACACAGTGTCCTGCTGGAGTAGTTGTGTCCACACAGTGTCCTGCTGGAGGAGTTGTGTCCACACAGTGTCCTGCTGGAGGTGTTGTGTCCACACAGTGTCCTGCTGGGAGGAGTTGTGTCCACACAGTGTCCTGCTGGAGGTGTTGTGTCCACACAGTGTCCTGCTGGGAGGTGTTGTGTCCACACAGTGTCCTGCTGGAGGAGTTGTGTCCACACAGTGTCTCTGTTGAGGAGTTGTGTCCACACAGTGTCCTGCTGAGGAGATGAGCCCACACAGTGTCCTGCTGGAGGAGCTAGTCCACACAGTGTCCTGCTGAGGAGTTTTGTCCCCACAATGTCCTGCTGGAGTAGTGAAGCTCGTTGTGAAGCTGTGAGCCAACCTTCCTCTGCCCCGCTGTGAGCCAACCTTCCTCTGCCCCTGCTGTGAGCCAACCTTCCTGCCCTGCGTGAGCCAACCTCCCTCTGCTCTGCCAGAGCCAACCTTCCTCTGCCCTGCTGTGGAGCCAATCCCTTCTCTGCCCCCTGCTGGAGCCAACCTTCCTCTGCCCCACTGTGAGCTGACCTTCCCTCTGCCCCGCTGTGCTAATCCCTGCCCCACTCAGAGCCAACCTTCCTCTGCCCTGCTGGTGAGCCAACCTTCCTCTGCCCTGCTGAGCTAACCTTCCTCTGCCCTGCCAGAGCCAACCTTCCTCTGCCCTCACAGAGCCAATCCCTCTGCCCTGCCAGAGCCAACCTTCCCCTGCTCCTGCTGTGAGCCAACCTTCCTCTGCTCCCCCTCAGAGCCAACCTTCCTCTGCCCCTGGCTCAGAGCCAACCTTCCTCTGCTCGCTGTACCAACCTTCTCTGCCCCTGCTGTGAGCCAACCTTCCTCTGCCCTGCCTGAGCCAACCTTCACTCTGCCCCCACAGAGCCAACCTTCCCTCCTCTGCTGTGAGCCAACCTCTCTGTCTGCCAGGAGCCAACCTCCCTCTGCTCCCCTGCGTGAGCCAACCTTCACTTGCCCTGCTGTGAGCCAACCCTCCCTGCCCTGCTGTGAGCCAATCCCTTCTCTGCTGTCTCTGCTGTGAGCCAACCTTCCCTCTGCCCCTGCCAGAGCCAACCTTCACTCTGCCCCTGCTGTGAGCCAATCCCTTCCTCTACCCCTGCCAGAGCCAACCTCCCTCTGCCCTGCTGTGAGCCAACCTTCCCTCTGCCCTGCTGTGAGCCAACCTCTGCCCCGCTGTGAGCCAACCTTCCCTCTGCCCCACTGTGAGGCAACCTTCCTGCTGTGAGCCAACCTTCCTCTGTCTCTGCCAGAGCCAACATTCCTGCTGTGAGCCAACCTTCCTCTGCCCTGCCAGAGCCAACCTCCCTCTGCCTCGCTGTGAGCCAACCTTTCTCTGCCCTCTCTGTGAGCCAACCTTCCTGCGAGAGCCATCCTCCCTCTGCCCCACTGTGAGCCAACCTTCCTCTGCCCTGCTGTGAGCCAACCTCTGCCTCGCTGTGAGCCAACCTTTCTCTGCCCTGCTGTGAGCCAACCTTCCTGCTGTGAGCCATCCTCTGCCTCTGCTGTGAGAGCCAACCTTTCCTCTGCCCCCTGCTGTGAGCCAACCTTGCTGTGAGCCAACCTTCCTCTGCCTCTGCCTGAGCCAACCTTTCTCTCTGCCCCGCTGAGCCAACCTTCCTGCTGTAGAGCCAACCCTTCCCTCTGCTCTCGCAGAGCAACCTTCCTCTGCCTTGCTAGAGCCAACCTTCCTGCTGTGAGCCAACCTTCCTCTGCCTCAATGCCTGAGCCGACCTTCCTCTGCCTCTACTGAGCTAACCTTCCTCTGCTCCCCACAGGAGCCATCCTTCCCTGCCCTGCTAGAGCCAACCTTCCCTCTGGTCCCTGCCAGGAGCCAACCTTCCCTCTGCCCCCTGCTGTGAGCCAACCTTCCCTCTGCCCTGCTGTGAGCTAACCTTCCTCTGCCCTGCTGTGAGCCAACCTTTCTGTCTGCTGTGAGCCAGACAGCGCAAGTCCTCCTTGCTGCGGGTAGTAGGTAGCTACCAAACAGGAGGTACTACCGCCTGGGAAGATATTGGAAGCATAATGTGTTGTCTAATGGTAGACTCTGCTGCCATATGGCATCACGAATATTGTAACCAAGTCCCAGGTTGCTGATCTGACTTTCTGCCTCATTTACACACAATTGCAGGGTCTCAATTGTTTCTCTTACTATTGACAGCAACATATACAATATATTGTTTTTTCTTTATCTTTTTTTTATTTTCTGTTATATTAACATAATTATTATTATTACACACTCATGGAATCATAGCTCTGCTAGGTTCAGATTTCTAAGAGCATTATAGGAGTTCCAATCTTGAGAGTGAGCTGGTGAGGAGGCATTCCACGGGCTCCAAAGAATTAGAATTCTGCATGGTACTGGTCTTGGTCCTGGTCGATTACAGTATCAACAGATTTGAATGAGGTCTCACTGCCTGGAAGCTGTCTGAGAGAGTCATGTTGATTTCAGCCACTGTATCATACTTGGTGCCAGAATTGCTCGTTCACGCAGCCACTTGTGATCCTTGTAGTGGTGGATAATGTTTGGGTAGACCATGTTAGTGAGCTCAGTTGAGGACTTTACAACATTTCCACATCCTTTTCAACCTTTGTGTGGTTTAACTGGTCGGGTCGGGTGTGTAGGGTCGGGTTGGTTGGTTTTTTTTAGATCCCCACATGACACTTGCTATCCATGCCAAGTTTGGTCTGGGCGGCTCATTCTTCTACGGTAGGACGCCACCCTCCTGAGGCTCCACATTGTCTCACTGTTCAGTCCCCAAAACTTCTTCCACCAATAGTTCATTAACGGTGTATGTAAGTTCCACCATGTTTTTCACTACAACGGTACAGCAAAGTATATTTTTTTAGCTTTAAATTGTTATTATTTTATTATTTAATCATCACTACATATAACACCATCCATCATCACTACATATAACACCACCCATCATCACTACATATAACATCATCCATCATCGCTAAATATAACACCATCCATCATCACTACATATAACACCATCCATCATCACTACATATAACACCATCCATCCATCACTACATATAACACCACCCATCATCACTACATATAACACCACCCATCATCACTACATATAACACCACCCATCATCACTACATATAACACCATATCCACTACATATTACATCATCCATCATCACTACATATAACACCACCGATCATCACTACATATAACACCACCCATCATCACTACATATAACACCATCCATCATCACTACATATTACATCATCCATCATCACTACATATAACACCACCCATCATCACTACATATAACACCACCCATCATCACTACATAACACCATCCATCATCACTACATATTACATCATCCATCATCACTACATATAACACCACCGATCATCACTACATATAACACCATCCATCATCACTACATATTACATCATCCATCATCACTACATATAACACCATCCATCATCACTACATATAACACCAGCCATCATCACTACATATAACACCACCGATCATCACTACATAACACCACCCATCATCACTACATATAACACCATCCATCATCACTACATATTACATCATCCATCATCACTACATATAACACCACCGATCATCACTACATATAACACCATCCATCATCACTACATATAACACCAGCCATCATCACTACATATAACACCAGCCATCATCACTACATATAACACCACCCATCATCACTAATAACACCATCCATCATCACTACATATTACATCATCCATCATCACTACATAACACCACCGATCATCACTACATATAACACCATCCATCATCACTACATAACACCACCCATCATCACTACATATAACACCATCCATCATCACTACATATAACACATCCATCATCACTACATATAACACCAGCCATCATCACTACATATAACACCAGCCATCATCACTACATATAACACCAGCCATCACTACATATACTACCATCCATCATCACTACAGATCGGTAAAGTAGGTTCCGAGATTCTCGGGCGGACACACAGACAAATTTCTTTGGTTTATATATATAGATTATTATTATTATTATTATTAATGTTACATTTTCGCCCCCAGGCCCTGATGTGGGTTAGTGACCTGTGCCCGGGTGGGCTAATCCCCGTGAACAACAACAACAACAACAACTGTGCTCCAGGAGACGTGAGTGTACTACTCAACCATGAACCACAGAATAATACTGTGTGCATTAGAAACATTTACTCCTAGTTGTTATAACTCAGCGCTGTAACATACTGTACACTCTTGGTTTCAAAAGTGACTCAAATAAGACAAAATGTCTCTTTTTAAAGACTATGCTTATGAATTCATAAACATAGATCGATAAATGTACAACTGAACACACAGACAGAAAGGCAACGCATTGGACCAATCACAACGCACTAACAGAGATGAATCCCACTGGTCCAATCACAGAGGTCAACAAATTCGGTGCAGGAGGATGCTAACCCTCAGAGGCGGAGGGTGATAATCGTAGGTAATAATGGTGTCTGTGATCCTAGAGACAGTAGTAGGTTGGGAAGTTGTCTATTGAGAAACCATTTTTGGGGTAGATTTTTCAGGTTGGGTTTCAAAGTTGGAGGATCTGCCTAGAGGAAGAGGTGGAGGAGGGAGAAGAATGGAGGAGGAAGAAGAGGAGGGGGAGGAAGAAATGGAGGAAGAAGAAAGAGGAGGGGGAGGAAGAGGTGGAGGAGGAAGAAGAGGAAGAGGGGAGGGAGGAAAGTGGAGGAGGAAGAAGGAGGAGGGGTAGGAAAGAGTGGAGGAGGGAAGAGGAGGAGGGGAGGAAGAAGTGGAGGAGGGAAGAAGAGGAGGAGGAAGAGGTGGAGGAGGGGGGAGGAAGAGGTGGAGGAGGAAGAAGAGGAGGAGGGGTAGGAAGAGGTGGAGGAGGAAGAGGAAGGGAGGGAAGGGTGGAGGAAGGAAGAAAGAGGAGGAGGAAGAGGTGGAGGAGGGGAGGAAGGAGGAGGAAGGGTGGAGAGGAGGAAGAAGAGGAAGGGGGAGGAGGTGGAGGAGGAGAAAGAGGAGGAGGAAGAGGTGGAGGAGGGGGAGGAAAGAGGTGGAGGAGGAAGAAGAGGAGGAGGGGTAGGAAGAGGTGGAGGAGGAAAGAGGAGGAGGAGGAGAAGGAGGTGGAGGAGGAAGAAAGAGGAGGAGAAAGAGGAGAGGAGGAAGAGGAGGAGGGGGAGGAAGGGTGGAGGGAGGAAAAGAAGAAGGGAGGGAGGAAAGAGGTGGAGGAGGAAGAAAGAAAGAGGAGGGAGAAGAGGTGGAGGAGGAGAAGAAGAAGAAAGAAGGAGGGAGAAGAGGTGGAGGAGGAAGAAAGAAGAGGGAGGAGGAAGAGGTGGAGGAGGAAGAAAGAAGAGGAGAGAGGGAGGAAGAGGTGGAGGAGGAGGAAGAAGGAGGGGGGAGGAAGGGTGGAGGAGGAAGAAAGAGGGAGGGAGGAAGGAGGTGGAGGAGGGAGAAGAAGAGGAGGAGGGAGGGAAGAAGAATGGAGGAGGAAGAAAGAAGAGGAGGAGGGGGAGGAAGAGGTGGAGGAGGAAGAAAGAAGAAAGAGGAGGAGGGAGGAGAAAGGTGGAGGAGGAAGAAGAAGAAGAAGAGGAGGAGGAAGAGTGGAGGGAAGAAAGAGGAGGGGGAGGAAGAGGTGGAGGGAGGAAGAAGAGAGGAAAGATGGAGGAGGAAGAAGAGGAGGAGGGGGGAGGAAAAGGGGTGGAGGAGGAAGAAAGAGGAGGAGGAGGGGGAGGAAGAGGTGGAAGAGGAAGAAAGAGGTGGAGGAGGAAGAAGGAGGTGGAGGAGGAAGAAGAAGAGGAGGAGGGGAGGAAAGGTGGAGGAAAAAGAAGAAAGAAGGAAAGAGGTGGAGGAGGAAGAAAGAAAGAGGAGGAGGGAGGAAGAGGTGGAGGGGAGGAAGAAAGAAGAGGAGGAGGAGGGGGAGGAAAGAGGTGGAGGAGGAAGAAGAGGAGGAGGAGGAAAGAAGAGTGGAGGAGGAAGAAAGAAGGAGAGGAGGGGAGGAAGGGTGGAGGAGGAAGAAAAGAAAGAAAGGGGGAGGAAAAGGTGGAGGAGGAAGAAAAGAGAGGAGGGGAAGAGGTGGAGGAGGAAGAAAAAGAAGAGGAAGAAGAGGTGGAGAGGAAGAAGGAGGAGAAGAAGAAGAAAGAGGAGGAGGTGGAGGAAGCATAGATGAAGGAAAGGAAGAAGAGAAAGAGGAGGAGGAGGAGCAGGGGAAGGAAGAGCGGAGAGAGAGGTTTGGAGGTGTAAATTATCTCAACAAAAACACGAATGAAAACTAATTTACATTTAATCAAATAATCAAGTGTCATCATCATGGCTACTTGACTCCAAACATACATCACTAACACATCTTTTATCACACTACCAGCCGGGATGTGCTACACGGCTCTGGTGTGTGTAGGTGTGTTTGGTCACCAATACAGCTCTCAGCCAATGATTGTAGCTTTAGTAGTCATGCAGGGATATGATTGGCGGAGTTAAATGGTTCTAGCTTATCTCGAAGGATTATAACACAATCAAATAAATGAGTAAATAAACAAAGAAACGTGAAAATGATGAAGAAGCAACACACACGGACATCATCCACAGCTACAATATTTAGACTAACAATTTCCAGCAACATTAAGCTCAAAACACCTTTATCTCTCTCTCTCTCTTTCTCTAATCTTTTACCCTCTCTCCCAACCCCCCTCCCTCCCCCTCCCTCCCTCCTCCTCCTCCACCTCCTCCCTCTCTCCTTCCTCCCTTCTTCTTCCCTCCTTTCGTCTCACTGCCTCCCCACATCTCCCCTTTCCCTCTCACTCCATTTCATTCCTTCCCTCTCATTTCCTCCCTCCCCTTATCCCTCCATCCTTCCCCTCACTCCCCCACTATCCCTCCCTCCTTCCCTCACTCTCCCACCTTATCCTTCTAATCCTCCTTCCTCACTCTCCTCTATCCCTCCCTCCTCCTCACTCTGCCTCTTATCCCTACCTCCTTCCCCTCACTCTCCTCCTTCCCCTCACTCTCCTCCTACCTCCTTCCCCTCCTCTCCCACCTTATCCCTCCCTCCCTCCCTCCTTCCCCTCACTCTCCTCTTATCCCCTCCCTCCTTCCCTCATACCTCATCCCCTCCCTCCTCCTTCCTCACCCTCCTCCTCCTCTTTCCCTCCTCCTCCCTCCTCTTTTTCCTCACCCTCCTCCTCTTTCCCTCACCCTCCCCTCCCTCCCTCCTTCCCCTCACTCTCCTCCTTATCCCCCTCCTTCTTCCCTCACCCTCCCTCCCTCCTCTTTCCCTCACCTCCTCCCTCCCTCTTTCCCTCACCCTCCCTCCCTCCCTTCCCTCCCACTCTCCTCCTTATCCCCCTCCCTCCTTCCTCACCCTCCCTCCCCTCCCTCTTTCCCTCACCTCCCCTCCCTCCCTCTTTCCCTCACCTCCCTCCCTCCTCTTCCCCTCCTCTCCTCCTTATCCCCTCCTTCCTTCCCCTCACCCCTCCCTCCCTCCCTCTTTTCCCTCACCCCTCCCTCCTCCTCTTTCCTCACCTCCCTCCCTCCTCCCTCCCTCCTTTTTTAGAAAGGATGGGTGAAGAAGATTAGAGGTGGGGGAAGGAGTTATAGTTCGGATATTGAAGTTTAGGAGGAGGTAGAGGCAGGCTGACCACTGCTTCAGCTAATAGTGTGTTAGGGTTGTGTCATGGGTTGTTATTGTCTGTCGGTACAGGCACTAGACATCTACCCCTGCCCCCATATATGGGTGTTTAAGGGCCTTATTTCATATTCGCCGACCCTGCTGGCGGATGCTGGTCTAGGAGGTTGTCCATTGCTTGCCGTGTAGATGGGATGAGTAATGAACCTTTTGAGATTTGGTATCTTTTGGGAACCATGTATGGTTGCTGTCGTTATCTGGTGGGAGTCTTTGAAGGAGTTCTTGCTCTGATCGGTCTATCTTTTGCTAGACTCTGCTGGCCAGGAAGTGCAGCTGCTGGTTGATGGGTTTCATTCTCAGGTCTCTATGTATCTCGGTAGTTTCTGGTGAAGGGGTATCTTTCGCTGACGACGTCTTAGGGCTTCATTTTGAACCACCTGTAATATATTAATATTTGAGGTGCTCATAGTATGAAGAGGTACTGCTGGGTAGTTAATATCGGTGTGATAAATGATGTCACCAGGCAGGTTTTATTTTCTCAGAAAGCTCTTTAAAGCGGTATAGTTTTTCAGCTCTCTTTTTGCTTTTCCTTCCTGGTGAGGACCTGATGGGAGTAACCTGTCGTGGTTATATGCAGGCCCAGGAGGTGCCTCTGCTATTGTATTCTGTCTGGGCATTATTGGTTACTAATGGATGGTTTTCCTTCTCCATAAAAGGTATCACTGTGAATTTCAGAGGCTGGTTTGAATTTTCCATTGTTTTCGGATACCCGCTTTCTAATTCCCGCCTGGTGTTGTCGACTTGTAGCGCTCGCCATTTTCCTTGGTGTGTTGTTATTTTAGTGATGTCGTTTGCATACATAATATCTTCGTTCCCCTCCTCCACCTTAACCCCCCTCCTCCACACCTTCCCTAACTACCTAGCCTCCTCTCCCTCCACCTTCCCCAAACTCCCCACCTTAACCCTCCTCCTCCCTCCTTCCCCTCCTCTCTCCTTATCCTCCTCCCTCACCTCTTCCCCTCACTCTCCCTCCTTATCCCTCCTCTACCTCCTTCCCCTCACTCTCCCATCCAACCCCATCCCTCCCTCCTCCCTCCTTCCCTCCTCTCCCTCCTTATCCTCCCTCCTCCTCCTTCCCCTCCTCTCCTCCTTATCCCTCCCTCACCCTCCTTCCCCTCACTCCCTCCTTATCCCTCCTCCCCTACCTCCTTCCCCTCCCTCCCCACCTTACCCTCCCTCCTCCCTCCTTCTCCTCAAATCTCCTTATCCCTCCCTCCCTCCTCCCTCCCCTCACTCCTCCCTCTTATCCCTCCTCCTCCTCCTTCCCCTCACTCTCCTCCTTATCCCTCCCTCCTCCCTCCCCCTCACTCTCCCTCTTCCCTCTCCCTCTATTCCCTCCTCACCTCCTTCTCCCTCCTCCCTCCCTCCTCCCCCACCTTACCCTAACTTTCCTCCTCCTCCCTCATTACCCTCCTCCTCCTACACTCCTTCCTCACTCCCCACAACCACCCTCCTCCCTCCTTCCCCTCCTCTCCCTCCCTCCTCCCTACCTCCTTCCCTCACTCTCCTCCTTATCCCTCCTCCTTCCCTCCCTCCCCCACCTTAACCTCCACTCCTCCCCTCCCTCCGTCCCCTCCTCTCCTCCTTATCCCTCCTCCTACCTACTTCCCCTCACTCTCCTCCTTATCCTCCTCCTACCTCCTCCTTCACTCTCCCTCTTATTCACCTCCTTCCCCTCACTTTCCCTCCCTTATCCTCCTCCTTCCCTCACTCTCCTCCCTCCTACCTACCTCCTTCCCCTCCTCTCTCTCCTTATCCTCCGTCCTTCCCCTCACTCTCCCTCTCCCCTTCCCTCCTCCTCCCTCCTCTCCCTCATATCTCCTCATCCCTCACTCTCCCTCCTTATCCCTCCCTCCTTCCCCTCCACTCTCCTCTTATCCCTCCTCCTTCCCCTCACTCTCCTCCACTCTCCTCTCCTCCATCTCCCTCCCTCACCCCCACCTTATCCCTCTCCATCCACCATCTCCTCCTCCATTCCTCCTCTTCCCTCCCCACCCTCTACCCTCCCCTACCTCTTCCCTCACTCCCTCCTTATCCCTCTCCTTCCCCTCACTCTCCCATCCCTCCTCCTTCCCCTCTCCTCCTACCCCTCTCCTTCCCTCACTCTCCCTCCTTATCCCTCCTCCTTCCCCTCACTCTCCCTCCTTATCCTCCCCTCCTCCTTCCCCTCCACTCTCCCTCCTTATCCCTCCCCTACACTCCTCCCTCACTCCCTCCCCTACCTCCTTCCTCACCTCCTCTCCCATCCTCCTCTACCTCCTTCCCCTCACTCCCCTCCTTTCTCTCTCCCTCACTCTCCTCCTTTCCTCCCTCTTCCCCTCACTCTCCTCCTTATCCCTCCTCCACTCTTCCCTCCTCTCCCTCCTTATCCCTCCCTCCCCCTTCCCCTCACTCCCCCTCCCTCCTCTCCCCCCTCCTCCTCATCTCCCTCCCTCCCTTCCCCTCCTCTCCCTCCTTCTCCCTCCCTCTTCCCCTCCTCTCCTCCTTATCCCTTCCTCCTCCTTCCCTCACCTCTCCTCCTTCCCTCCTCCTTCCCTCACTCTCCTCCCCTCTCCCTCCTTCCCCTCCACTCTCCCTCCTTTCCCTCCTCCTTCCCCTCCCTCTCCTCCTCTCCCCACCTTCCCTCTCTCCCTCCTTATCCCTCCCTCCTTCCCCTCACTCTCCCTCCTTATCCCTCCTCCTTCCCCTCACTCTCCCTCCCCTATCCCTCCTCCTTCCCTCCACTCTCCTCCTTTCCCTCCCTCCTCCCTCCTCCCCTCCTCTTATCCCTCCTCCTTCCTCCTTCCCCTCACCCCTCCTCCTCCTCAATTCCTTCACTCCTCTTCCTCCCTCCACATCCTTCCCCTCCTCTCCTCCCCTCCCTCCTTCCTCACTCTCCCTCCCTTGTCCCTCCCTCCTCCCTCTTCCCTCACTCTCCCTCCTTCATCCACCCTCCCTCCTCCCTTCCCTCACTCCTCCTTATCCTCCCTCCCTCCTCCTTCCCTCACTCCCTCCTCTCCCTCCCTCCCTCCTCTTCCCTCTCTCCCTCCTTATCCCCTCCCTCCCTCCCTCCTTCCCCTCACTCTCCTCCTTCCTCCCTCCCTCCACCCTTCCCTCCTCTCCCTCCTCCTCCCTCCCTTTCCCTCCTTCCCTCCTCTCCTCCTATCCCTCCTCCTCCCTCCTTCCCTCCTCTCCTCCTATCCCTCCCTCCTCCTCCTTCCCCTCCTCTCCCCTCCTCATCCCTCCTCCCTCCTCCTTCCCTCACTCTCCTCCTTATCCCTCCCCTCCCCTCCCTCCTTCCCTCACTCTCCCTCTCCATCCTCCTCCTCCCTCCTTCCCTCCTCTCCCTCCTTCCCTCCCTCCTCCTCCTTCCCTCCTCTCCCTCCTTCCCTCCTCCCTCCCTCCTTCCCTCACTCTCCTCCTTCATCACTCCCTCCCTCCTTCCCCTCACTCTCCCTCCCTCCTTCTCCCTCCCTCCCTCCCTCCTTTCCCTCACTCTCCTCTTCCCTCCTCCCTACCTCCTTCCCCTCCTCTCCCTCCTTCCTCCCCTCCCTCTCCTTCCCCTCACTCTCCTCCTTCCCTCCTCCTCCTCCTTCCCTCACTCTCCTCCATCTCCTCCCTCCCTCCCTCCTTCCCCTCACTCTCCTCCTTTCCTCACTCTCCCTCCTCCTTCCCTCACTCTCCTCCTTATCCCTCCTCCCTCCTCCTTCCCTCACTCTCCCTCCTTATCCTCCTCCCTCCTCCTTCCCCTCACTCTCCTCCTTATCCCTCCTCCCTCCTCCCCCTTCCCCTCCTCTCCCTCCTTATCCCTCCTCCTCTCTCCTTCCCTCACTCTCCTCCTTCCCTCCCTCCTCCTCCTCCTTTCCTCCTCTCACTCAACCCTCCCTCCTCCATGTCTCAATTTCTTTGAAAATTTTTGAGACCATCTGTCATTTTCTGTTTTGACCAACAAGAGGAGGAGGAGGCACACCACACACACACACACACACACACACACACACCGCACACACATAATTGTAGTTGGTAATAAAATCACAAAATAGATTGTCAAAACACGGCGTCAGTAATTAAACTTGTGAATATTTATCACAATTTAGGTCAACTGACTTCATTATGGTCTATACAACAACAATAACAACAACAACAACAACAACAACAACATGTAACAGACAAATATTTATACACAAAGTTTTATAATTTGTATGGTACATTTATTTTTAAACACATTTAATTTTTCCCCTTTAAGTCACTGAATAATGTATTTTATTTACTGTTTGATCAGACGGGAGAACCGCATCTGTATCAGAAACGCTACGCCTCAACCGCATCACTAAATTAGAATCCTGTTAAAGATACAAACCACTACCCCCATCGAACGCCACTGCCTGACCGACACTGCCACCATTACTGCCCCGACCACCACTTCAACTGACCGATAATCTGATGAACCGCTGCTTTATTGACCCTGCTCTGACCATGCTGCCACCATTACTACTCTTTGATAAACTACTTTGCCATATTATACACTGATTTTAACCCTTCTTTGATGATACTTCTTTGTTGATACTAACCTGACCGACCTCTGATGATGACCCCTGCTGACCGATACTGCTTTGACCATTACTGCTGACATAGCCACTGACCGTACTTCCCTAATGAACACTCTTCTGACCGATACTGCCTGACGATACTGCTTTATTCGCGCTGCTGACCGACACTGCTTTGATAATACTGCCTTTGACCAATACTGCCCCATTGAACCCGACCAACCTGCTGATGACCACTGCTGACCATACTCCTTTTGACCACTGCTGAACAATACTGCTTTGACCGACCACTGCCCCCGATATACTTCTTTGATGATACTTTCTTTATTGACCACTGCTGATGATACTGTTCGTCATTACTTTCTTTGACCGTACCCCAGTAAATGCACTGCCCCCGATGATGCCCCCGATGACCGCTATTTGACCGATGATCCTGACTGGCGGTGCCCTGTATTGGTGCTTTGATGATACTGCCCTGACCGGTACTGCTTTGTTGCTGCTGATAATGCACTGCCCCAATGATACTGCCCCCCGATGACCGCTACTTGACCGATACGCTGTTCGGTCATTACTGCTTTGATGACCACTGCCCCTGACCGGCCACTGCTGATGACCACTACTTATTATTTTTCTTTATTGTGCTGCCGACCGGCCACTGCTTTATTCATTACTTTGAGTCGGTACTGCCCCGTTACGATACACTGCCCCCGATAGGTGATGCTTTGGGCCATTACGCTGCCTTTGACCGTACTGCTTTGACCGATACGCTGCTTGATACGTGCTGCCCCGATACGTGCTGCCCCTGACCGACCGCTGCTGACCGACCTGCTGACCGATACTGCCCCATTTATGTACTGCCTGATATGACCGCTGCCCACGGTATTTTCTTTGACCGACCGCTGCACATTGTTACTGCCCGATGACCACTGCTGATGATACTGCTTTATTGACTCTTTCTTTGACCGATACTGCTTTGATGACCGCTGCCCCGATATGCCCTTTTGACCGGCCATGCCCCCCGATAGGTACTGCTGACCAGTACTGCTGATGACCACTGCTTTTGATGACCACTGCTTTGATGACCACTGCCCCCCGATGACCACTGCCCCCGATGATACTACTTTATTGAATACACTGCTTTGATGATACTTTCTTGATGACCACTGCTGACCGGCCACTACTTACGGTATTACTGCTGATATGCTGCTGATATTACTTCTTACCGATACTTTCTTTGACCGGTACTGTTCGATCCATTACTTCTTGATGACCGCTGCTTTGACCGGTACTGCCCCCGATACGACCGCTGCCCCCGATGATGCGCTATTTTGATGATGATCCGGTGGCGGTTATTTTATGACCGGTTGCTTTGATGATGCTGCTGATGATACTGCTGATATAACCGCTGCTTACAGTGATACTGCTTTGACCGATACGCTGCTGATACGACCGCTACTGATGATACTGTTCGAATCATTTTTCTTTGATGATACTGCTGATGATATATTTTGGAATGATACCTGCCTGACCGGCCACACTGACCGGCCACTGCCCCAGTACCCCCCAGACACTGCCCCCAACCGGCCACTACCCCCAATGACCACTACCCCCAGCCAGCCACTACCCCAGCCAGCCACTACCCCGCCAGCCACTACCCCAGCCAGCCACCACCCCCAGCCAGCCACTACCCCCAGCCAGCCACTACCCCAGCCAGCCACTACCCCAGCCAGCCACTCACCCCCAGCCAGCCACCACCCCCAGCCAGCCACCACTCCCCGGCCAGCCACTCACCCCCAGCCAGCCACTACCCCCAGCCAGCCACTACCCCCAGCCAGCCACCACCCCCAGCCAGCCACTACCCCCCCAGCCAGCCACTCACCCCCAGCCAGCCACTCACCCCCGGCCAGCCACTACCCCCAGCCAGCCACTACCCCCAGCCAGCCACTACCCCCAGCCAGTCACTACCCCGGCCAGCCACCATACCCCCAGCCAGCCACTACCCCCCAGCCACACCCCGCCACCACCTAGCCAGCCACTCCCCCCAGCCAGCCACTACCCCCAGCCAGCCACTCCCCCCAGCAGCCACCCCCCCAGCCACCCCCCACCACACCCCCAGCCAGCCACTACCCCCCGGCCAGCCACTGCCCCAGCCAGCCACCACCCCCAGCCAGTCACTCACCCCCAGCCAGCCAATTACCCCCTTCCAGCCACCTACCCCAGTCAGCCACTACCCCCAGCCAGCCACTACCCCCACCAGCCAATACCCCCGGCCAGCCACCACCCCCGCCAGCCACTACCCCAGCCAGCCACTCTCCCCCAGCCGCCACTACCTCCCCAGCCACCACCCCCAGCCAGCCACTCCCCCCGGCCAGCCACTCACCCCCAGTCAGCCACTCCCCCGGCCAGCCACTCACCCCGCCAGCCACTACCCCCAGCCAGCCACTACCCCGGCCAGCCACTACCCCCGGCCAGCCACTACCCCCGGCCAGCCACCACCCCCAGCCAGTCACTACCCCGGCCAGCCATCACTCCCCAGTCAGCCACTACCCCCGGCCAGCCACTACCCCCAGCCAGCCACTACCCCCAGCCAGCCACCACTACCCCCGGCCAGCCACTACCCCCGGCCAGCCATCACCCCCAGCCAGTCACCCCCCGCCACTAACCCCCAGCCAGCCACTACCCCCAGCCAGTCACTACCCCAGCCAGTCACTACCCCCCATACCAGCCACAACAGCCACTACCCCCACCAGCCACACCTGAGATATGTTAGCCCGGATGAACGTGTGCGAAATTTACTGGAAATGGCGATGTTGTTGTTATGCTAATGTTAGCGGTCTTAGCGGGAGGAGCCCGCTGCATGTGAAAAGTAACAGACATTAGAATTACGTTATGATAATCTAAACGAGGGTCCCTGTACATGTGAAAAGTGGCAAATAGCCGAATTATTATGGTATGCTAATTTGGATATCTCAATGGGGTTGCCGCAGGTAGAGACTACTCATTGTGAGCTAATGTTAGCAGTTTTAGTGCCGCCGCTGCTGGTATAGCGCACATTAGCGAGTAAACATAAAACCAAAACAAGAGATTTAGGCTGCCTACTGACGCTGGTTCATGAAAAAAGTGTATAAAGAGTCGAAGAATAAAACATTTTCAGCGAGTTGAAGTAAGAGAAATTACGCCATTCAGAAGGATTTATTTATTCTTTTGCGTGTTGTTTTTTACGTGGGAAACAGATTAGTGGTCTAAATCGCAGCCATTGTGAATGCAAGAATGTGAGAATTACCACGTCTAAACTATTCTAAAAATCTACGCTAACATAACTATAAATTTAGTTAGCTTTTGGTATCTCGTTTCTAAATATAATAATAATAAAAAAGTTTAAGTTATCGTGTTGGGACGACCCGTGTGGTGTAATCTGAGACCTTGATGGGCTCAGCCATTTTCTGTGGCGGTACAGCTGGAGGGGAGACTCGTGTATAAAAATTTGGTTTACTTATGAGGGACACAGACATACTGTACAGATTAAATGGGCCCCAGTGTTGTCTAATGGTAGACTCTGCTGCCATATGGCATCAAAGAAATTGTGACCAAGTCCCAGGTTGCTGATCTGACTTTCTGCCTCATTTACACACAATTGCAGGGTCTCAATTGTTTCTCTTACTTTGACAACACAACATACATATATTGTTTCTCACTCTTGATTTGTTTTCGTTTTGTATTTATTTATGGTTATTATTATTAGTATTATTTTTATTATTTTATTTTTTATTTGTATTTATTTGCTATTAATTTTATTAGTTGTAATAATAATAATAATGGATATTAATATTATTATTATTATTATTATTATTATTATTATTATATTTCCGCCCCCCAGGCCCTGATGTGGGTCAGTGACCTGTGCCGGTGACTAATCCCCGTGAAACAAAATAATAAAATAAAATAAATAAATAAATAAATAAATAGATACCAGTACTACTAGACCCGAGTACTACTAGACCCGAGTACTACTAGACCCGAGTACTACTAGACCCGAGTACTACTAGACCCGAGTACTACTAGACCCGAGTACTACTAGACCCCAGTGCTAATAGCTGTTAGTTCTGGTAGGCCCCAATCCTCGTAGGCCCATGAGGTTGTGGATCCCACTCTTAATGGGGTCTATACCTAATGAGACTTAGTTCTAATGGGCCCCAAGTCTAACAGATGGAGGAAGAACGGACGAGGGAGAGAAAAGGAAAAGGCTAGATATTTTTTTTTTTATTCTTCACTTCCATCTTCCCTCTTCTGGTTTTCCTCCTTTCTCACCTTCTTTCCCTCCATCCTTTAATTCCTCCTTCCCCTCTTCCTCCCAATAACAACGTCATCCAGGTAAGTAAAGTCCAGGTAAGAGTTGGTATATTTCTTCCTCCTCCTTGAGACTCCTGATTACTTTTGCCTGAGTTTCATTCTCTATGGAACTGAGAGATTGATAGAGATGAGGGAGAGATTTATAGAAATATTATCTCCGGTGGGATGGTGGTGAATAATGAAGGGCTACAGAGTGGTGGTGAAGGGCTACAGAGTGAGGTGAAGGGCTACAGAGTGGAGGGGTGATGTGGGCCACAGAGTGGTGGTGAAGGGCTACAGAGTGGTGGTGGTGATGGGCTACAGAGTGGGAGGTGAAGGGCTACAGAGTGGAGGTGAAGGGCTACAGAGTGGAGGTGAAGGGCTACAGAGTGGTGGTGATGGGCTACAGAGTGAGGTGAAGGGCTACAGAGTGGGAGGTGATGGGCTACAGAGTGGAGGTGAAGGGTTACAGAGTGGAGGTGATGGGCTACAGAGTGGTGGTGAAGGGCTACAGAGTGGAGGTGAAGGGCTACAGAGTGGTGGTGAGTGGGCTACAGAGGGAGGGGGAGGGCTGACAGAGTGAGGTGAAGGGCTACAGAGTGATGGTGAAGGGCTACAGAGTGGTGGTGAAGGGCTACAGAGTGGAGGTGAAGGGCTACAGAGTGGAGGTGAAGGCTGGGCAGAGTGGTGGTGGGTGGAAGGGCTACAGAGTGGGAGGTGAAGGCTACAGAGTGGTAGGTGAAGGGCTACAGAGTGGTGGTGAAGGGCTACAGAGTGGTGGTGAAGGGCTACAGAGTGGTGGTGAAGGGCTACAGAGTGGTGGGTATGGGCTACAGAGTGGAGGTGAAGGGCTACAGAGTGGTGGTGATGGGCTACAGAGTGGTGGGTGAAGGGCTACAGAGTGGTGGTGAAGGGCTACAGAGTGGTGGGGAAGGGCTACAGAGTGGTGGTGAAGGGCTACAGAGTGGAGGTGAAGGGCTACAGAGTGGTGGGTGATGGGCCAAGCAGAGTGGTGGTGAAGGGCTGCCAGAGTGGAGGTGAAGGGCTACAGAGTGGTGGTGATGGGCTACAGAGGGAGGTGAAGGGCCAACAGAGTGGAGGTGATGGGCCAGAGTGGTGGTGAAGGGCTACAGAGTGGAGGTGAAGGGCCACAGAGTGGTGGTGAAGGGCTACAGAGTGGTGGTGAAGGGCTACAGAGTGGTGGTGAAGGGCTACAGAGTGGTGGTGAAGGGCTACAGAGTGGAGGTGAAGGGCTACAGAGTGGTGGTGATGGGCTACAGAGTGGTGGTGGTGAAGGCCACAGAGTGGGAGGTGAAGGGCTACAGAGTGGTGGTGAAGGGCTACAGAGTGGAGGTGAAGGGCTACAGAGTGTGGGTGATGGGCTACAGAGTGGAGGTGATGGGCTACAGAGTGGAGGTGATGGGCTACAGAGTGGAGGTGAAGGGCTACAGAGTGGAGGTGAAGGGCTACAGAGTGGAGGGTGAAGGGCTACAGAGTGGAGGTGATGGCTACAGAATGGTGGTGAAGGGCTACAAGAGTGGAGGTGATGGGCTACAGAGTGGGAGGTGATGGGCTACAGAGTGGAGGTGAAGGGCTACACAGTGGAGGATGGCCTATGGAGGTGAAGGGCCAGAGTGGTGGTGAAGGGCTACAGAGTGGAGGTGATGGGCTACAGAGTGGTGGTGAAGGGCTACAGAGTGGAGGTGATGGCCACAGAGTGGTGGTGAACAACAGAGTGGTGGTGGTGAAGGGCTACAGAGTGGTGGTGAAGGCTACAGAGTGGTGGTGAAGGGCCAGAGGGAGGTGATGGCACAGAGTGGAGTGGGCCACAGAGTGGAGGTGAAGGGCTACAGAGTGGAGGTGAAGGGCTACAGAGTGGAGGTGATGGGCTACAGAGGGTGGGTGAAGGGCTACAGAGTGGTGGTGAAGGGCTACAGAGGGTGGTGAAGGGCTACAGAGTGGAGGTGAAGGGCTACAGAGGGTGGTGATGGGCTACAGAGGAGGTGATGGGCTACAGAGTGGAGGTGAAGGGCTACAGAGTGGAGGTGATGGGCTACAGAGTGGGCGGCCACAGAGGGAGGTGAAGGCCAACAGAGTGGTGGTGATGGGCTACAGAGTGGAGGTGAAGGGCTACAGAGTGGAGGTGATGGGCTACAGAGTGGAGGTGTGATGGGCTACAGAGTGGAGGTGAAGGGCCACAGAGTGGAGGTGAAGGGCTACAGAGTGGAGGTGAAGGGCTACAGAGTGGAGGTGAAGGGCTACAGAGTGGAGAGTGATGGGCTGACAGAATGGTGGTGAAGGGCTACAGAGTGGGAGGTGATGGGCTACAGAGTGGGAGGTGATGGGCCAGAGTGGAGGCAAGGCACACAGTGGAGGTGATGGGCCACAGAGGAGGTGAAGGGCTACAGAGTGGTGGTGAAGGGCTACAGAGTGGAGGTGAAGGCCACAGAGTGGTGGTGGAAGGCTACAGCAGAGTGGAGGTGATGGGCTACAGAGTGGTGGTGAAGGGCTACAGAGTGGAGGTGAAGGGCTACAGAGTGGTGGTGAAGGGCTACACAGTGGTGGGTGAAGGGCCACAGAGTGGAGGTGATGGGCTACAGAGTGGAGGTGAAGGGCTACAGAGTGGAGGTGAAGGCCAAGCAGAGTGGAGGTGAAGGCACAGAGTAGGTGAAGGCCAACAGAGTGGTGGTGAAGGGCTACAGAGTGGTGGGTGAAGGGCCACAGTGGAGGTGAAGGGCTACAGAGGAGGTGAAGGGCTACAGAGTGGTGGTGGATGGGCCACAGAGTGGAGGATGGGCTACAGAGTAGTGAACTACAGAGTGTGTGAAGGGCTACAGAGTGGTGGGTGAAGGGCTACAAGTGAGGTGAAGGCCACAGAGTGGTGGGTGAAGGCTACAGAGTGTGGAGGTGATGGGCTACAGAGGTGGTGAAGGGCTACAGAGGGTGGTGAAGGGCTACAGAGTGGTGGTGAAGGGCTACAGAGGAGGTGATGGGCTACAGAGTGGAGGTGAAGGGCTACAGAGTGAGGATGGGCTACAGAGCACACACGTAACTGAAATTGAAGCACACTG
>NW_024740022.1:0-40646 GCF_018991925.1 Homarus americanus | reverse complement strand
TCGAGTATAGCAAAGTCCCCTGGTCGAGTATAACAAAGCACCCTCATCGAGTATAACAAAGGCCCCTAATCGAATAAAACAAAGTCCTCTGGTCGAGTATAAAAAAGTCCCCTGATCGAATATATCAAAGTCCCCTGCTCGAGTATAACAAAGTCCCCTGATCGAGTATAAGAAAGGCCCCTTATCGAGTATAACAAAGTCCGCTGGTCAAGTATAAAAAGTCCCCTGGTCCAGTATAACAAAGTCCCCTGATCGAGTATAACATATCCCTTGATCGAGTATAACAACGTCTCCTGGCCCAGTTTAACAAAGACCCTAGATCGAGCATAACAGAGTCCCCTAATCGATTATAACAAATTCTCCTGGTCGAGTATAACAAAGGGCCCTGATCGAATAAGACAATGTCCCCTGATCGAGCATAAAAAAGTCCCCTGATCCTAGTATAACAAAGCCCCCTGGACGAGTATAACATATCCCCTGATCGAGTATAACAAAGTCCTCTGGTCGAGTATAAAAAAGTCCCCTGATCGAGTATAACAAAGTCTCCTGCTCGAGTATAACAAAGTCCCCTGATCGAGTATAACAAAGTCCCCTGGTCGAGTATAGCAAGTCCCCTCATCAAGAATAACAAAGCCTATTGATCGAGTATAACAAAGTCCCCTAATCGAGTATAACAAAGTCCCCTGGTCGACTATAACAAAGTCCCTGATCGAGTATAACAAAGGCCCCTCATCGAGTATAGTAAAGTCCATTGGTCAAATATAGAAAAGTCCACTGATCGAGTATAACAAAGTCCCCTGATCGAGTATTACAAAGTCCCCTGATCAAGTATGAAAAAGTCCCCTGGTCGAGCAAAACAAAGCCCCCTCATCGAGTATAACAAAGGCCCCTAATCGAGTATAACAAAGTCCATTGGTCAGGTATAAAAAAGTCCCCTGTTCGAGTCTAACATTAAGTCCCCTTATTGAATATAACAAAGTCCCCTGATCGAGTATAACAAAGTCCCCTGTTCCAGTATAACGCAGTCCCCTGATCGAGTATAACATATCCCCTAATCGAGTATAACAAAGTCTCCTGGCCCAGTATAACAAACTCCCCAGATCGAGCATAACAAAGTCCCCTGACCGAGTATAACAAATGCCTCTGTTCGAGTATAACAAAGTCCTCTGGTCGAGAATAACAAAGTCCCCTGATCCTAGTATAACAAAGCCCCCTGGACGAGAATAACAAAGTCCCTGATCGAGTATATCAAGGTCCCCTGATCTTGAATGGCAAAGTCCCCTGGTCGAGTATAACAAAGTTTTCTAATCGAGTATAGCAAAGGCTCCTCGTCGAGTATAACAAAGTCTTCTGATCGAGTATAACAAAGTCCCCTGATCGAGTATAACAAAGTCCCCTAATCAAGTATAACAAAGTCCCCTGATCGAGTATAACATATCCCCTGATCGAGTATAACATATCCCCTGATCGAGTATAGCAAAGTCCTCTGCTCGAGTATAACAAAGTCCCATGATCGAGTATAACAAAGTCTCCTGGTCGATAATAACAAAGTCCCCAGATCGAGTATAACAAAAGCCCCTCATCGAGTATAGTAAAGTCCATTGGTCAAATATAGGAAAGTCCACTGATCGAGTATGACAAACTCCCCTGATTAATTATAAAAAAGTCCCCTGGTCGAGTATAACAAAGTCCCCTGATCGAGTATAACAAAGTCCCCGGGTCGAGTATAACAAAGCCCTCTCATCGAGTATAACAAAGGGCCCTAATCGAGTATAACAAAGTCCCCTAATTGAGTATAACAAAGTCCCCTGATGGAGTATAACAAAGTCCCCTGCTCGAGTATAATAAAGTCGCCAGATCGAGTACAACAAAAGCCTATCATCGAGTATAACAAAGTCCATTGGTCAAGTATAAAAAAGTCCCCTGGTCGAGTATAACAAAGACTCCTGATCGAGTATAACAAAGTCCCCTGGTCGAGTATAGCAAAGTCCCCTGATCGAGAATAACAAAGCCTCCAGATCGAGTATAACAAAGTCCCCTTCTCGAGTTTAACACAGCCCCCTTCTCGAGTATAACAAAGGCCCCTGATCGAGTATAACAAAGTCCCCTGATCGAGAATAACAAATCCGCCTAATCGAGTATAACAAAGTTCCCTGGTCGAGTATAACAAAGTCCCCTGTTCGAGTCTAACAAAGTCCCCTTATCGAGTATAACAAATTCCCCTTATCGAGTATAACAAAGTCCCTTTAACGAGTATAACAAAGTCTAGTGATTGAGTATAACAAAGGCCCCTGGACGAGTATAACAAAGTCCCCTGATCGAGTATAAGAAAAGTCCCTTGATCGAGTATAACAAAGTACCCTGGTCGAGTATAACAAAGTTTTCTTATCGAGTATAACAAAGGCCCCTGGTCGAGTATAACAAAGTCCTCTGATCGAGTATAACAAAATTCCCCTGATCGAGTATAACAAAGTCCCCTAATCAAGTATAGCAAAGTCCCCTCATCGAGTATAACACATCCCCTGATCGAGTATAACAAAGTCCTCTGGTCGAGTATAACAAAGTCCCTGATCGAGTATAAAAAAGTCCCCTTCTCGAGTATAACAAAGTCCCCAGATCAATTATAACAAAGGCCTCTCATCAAGTATAACAAAGTCCATTGGTCAAGTATAAAAAAGTCCCCTGGTTCAGTATAACAAAGACCCCTGTTCGAGTATAACAAAGTCCCCTGGTCGAGTATAGCAAAGTCCCCTGATCGAGGATAACAAAGTCCCCAGATCGAGCATAACAAAGTTCCCTAATTGAGTATAACAAGGTCCCCTGATCGAGTATAACAAAGTCCTCTGGTTGAGTATAACAAAGTCCCCTGATCGAATATAACATATCCCCTGATCGAGTATAACAAAATTCCCCTGATCGAGTATGACAAAGTCCCCTGTTTAATTTTGAAAAAGTCTCCTGGTTGAGTATAACAAAGTTCCCTGATCGAGTATAAAAAAGTCCCCTGGTCGAGTATATCAAAGCCCCCTCATCGAGTAAAACAAAGGCCCCTAATCGAGTATAACAAAGTCCAGTGATCGAGTATAACATATCCCCTCATCGAGTATAACAAAGTCCTCTGGTCAGGTATAAAAAAGTCCCCTGATCGACTATAACAAAGGTCCCTCATTGAGTATAACAAAGTCCATTGATCAAGTATAACAAAGGCCTCTCATCTAGTATAACAAAGTCCATTGGTCAGGTATAGAAAAGTCCCCTGGTCGAGTATAGCAAGTCCCCTGATCGAATATAACAAAGTCCCCTGGTCGAGTATAGCAAAGTCCCCTGCCGAGTATAACAAAACCTCCTCATCGAATATAACAGAGTCCCCTCATCGAGTATAACAAAGCCCCCTGCTCGGGTATAAGAAAGTCCCTTGATCGGGTATAAGAAAGTCCCCTGATCGAGTATAACAAAGGCCCCTAATCGAGTCCAAAAAAGGCCCCTAATCGAGTATAACAAAGTCCACTGATCTAGTATAACAAAGGCCCCTGATCAAGTATAAGAAAAGCCCCTCATCGAGTATAACAAAGTCACCTGATCGAGTATAACTAAGCCGCCTAATCGAGTATAACAAAGTCCCCTGGTCGAGTATAACAAAGTCCCCTGTTCGAGTCTAACAAAGTCCCTTTATCGAGTATAACAAATTCCCCTTATAGAGTATTACAAAGACCCCTTATCGAGTATAACAAAGTCCGGTGATCGAGTATAACAAAGGCCCCTGGTCGAGTATAACAATGTCCCCTGATCGAGTATAACAAAAGTCCCTTGATCGAGTATAACAAAGTCCCCTGATCGAGCATAAAAAAGTCCCCTGGCCCAGTATAACAAAGTCCCCATATCGAGCATAACAAAGTCCCCTGATCATATATAACAAAGTCCCCTGGTCGAGTATAGCAAAGGGCCCTGATCGAGTAAGACAAAGTACCCTGATCGAGTATAAGAAAGTCCCCTAATCGAGTATAACAAAGCCCCCTGGACGAGTATAACAAAGTCCCCTGGTCGAGTATAACAAAGTCCCCTGTTCGAGTCTAACAAAGTCCCCTTATCGAGTATAACAAATTCCCCTTATCGAGTATAACAAAGTCCCTTTAACGAGTATAACAAAATCTAGTGATCGAGTATAACAAAGGCCCCTGGACGAGTATAACAAAGTCCCCTGATCGAGTATAACAAAAGTCCCTTGATCGAGTATAACAAAGTACCCTGGTCGAGTATAACAAAGTTTTCTTATCGAGTATAACAAAGGCCCCTGGTCGAGAACAACAAAGTCCTCTGATCGAGTATAACAAAATTCCCCTGATCGAGTATAACAAAGTCCCCTAATCAAGTATAGCAAAGTCCCCTCATCGAGTATAACATATCCCCTGATCGAGTATAACAAAGTCCTCTGGTCGAGTATAACAAAGTCCCCTGATCGAGTATAAAAAAGTCCCCTGGTCGAGTATAACAAAGTCCCCTGATCGAGGATAACAAAAGCCCCTCATCGTGTATAACAAAGTCCCCTGATTGAGTATAACAAACTCCCCTGATCCAGTATAACAAAGTCCTCTGGTTGAGTATAACAAAGTCCCCTGATCGAATATAACATATCCCCTGATCGAGTATAACAAAATTCCCCTGATCGAGTATGACAAAGTCCTCTGTTTAATTTTGAAAATGTCCCCTGGTTGAGTATAACAAAGTTCCCTGATCGATTATAAAAAAGTCCCCTGGTTGAGTATAACAAAGCCCCCTCATCGAGTAAAACAAAGGCCCCTAATCGAGTATAACAAAGTCCACTGATCGGGTATAACATATCCCCTAATCGAGTATAACAAAGTCCTCTGGTCAAGTATAAAAAGTCCCCTGATCGAGTATAACAAAGGTCCCTCATTGAGTATAACAAAGTCCATTGATCAAGTATAAAAAAGTCCCCTGGTCGAGTATAACAAAACCTCCTCATCGAATATAACAGAGTCCCCTCATCGAGTATAACAAAGCCCCCTGCTCGGGAATAAGAAAGTCCCTTGATCGGGTATAAGAAAGTCCCCTGATCGAGTATAACAAAGGCCCCTAATCGAGTCCAAAAAAGGCCCCTAATCGAGTATAACAAAGTCCACTAATCTAGTATAACAAAGGCCCCTGATCAAGTATAAGAAAAGCCCCTCATCGAGTATAACAAAGTCACCTGATCGAGTATAACTAAGCCGCCTAATCGAGTATAACAAAGTCCCCTGGTCGAGTATAACAAAGTCCCCTGTTCGAGTCTAACAAAGTCCCTTTATCGAGTATAACAAATTCCCCTTATAGAGTATTACAAAGACCCCTTATCGAGTATAACAAAGTCCGGTGATCGAGTATAACAAAGGCCCCTGGTCGAGTATAACAATGCCCCCTGATCGAGTATAACAAAAGTCCCTTGATCGAGTATAACAAAGTCCCCTGATCGAGCATAAAAAATTCCCCTGGCCCAGTATAACAAAGTCCCCATATCGAGCATAACAAAGTCCCCTGATCATATATAACAAAGTCCCCTGGTCGAGTATAGCAAAGGGCCCTGATTGAGTAAGACAAAGTACCCTGATCGAGTATAAGAAAGTCCCCTAATCGAGTATAAGAAAGCCCCCTGGACGAGTATAACAAAGTCCCCTGGTCGAGTATAACAAAGTCCCCTGTTCGAGTCTAACAAAGTCCCCTTATCGAGTATAACAAATTCCCCTTATCGAGTATAACAAAGTCCCCTTAACGAGTATAACAAAGTCTCCTGATCGAGTATAACAAAGGCCCCTGGACGAGTATAACAAAGTCCCTTGATCGAGTATAACAAAGTACCCTGGTCGAGTATAACAAAGTTTTCTTATCGAGTATAACAAAGGCCCCTGGTCGAGAATAACAAAGTCCTCTGATCGAGTATAACAAAATTCCCCTGATCGAGTATAACAAAGTCCCCTAATCAAGTATAGCAAAGTCCCCTCATCGAGTATAACATATCCCCTGATCGAGTATAACAAAGTTCTTTGGTCGAGTATAACAAAGTCCCCTGATCGAGTATAAAAAAGTCCCCTGGTCGAGTATAACAAAGTCCCCTAATCGAGGATAACAAAAGCCCCTCATCGTGTATAACAAAGTCCCCTGATTGAGTATAACAAACTCCCCTGATCCAGTATAACAAAGTCCTCTGGTTGAGTATAACAAAGTCCCCTGATCGAATATAACATATCCCCTGATCGAGTATAACAAAATTCCCCTGATCGAGTATGACAAAGTCCCCTGTTTAATTTTGAAAATGTCCCCCTGGTTGAGTATAACAAAGTTCCCTGATCGATTATAAAAAAGTCCCCTGGTTGAGTATAACAAAGCCCCCTCATCGAGTAAAACAAAGGCCCCTAATCGAGTATAACAAAGTCCACTGATCGAGTATAACATATCCCCTAATCGAGTATAACAAAGTCCTCTGGTCAAGTATAAAAAAGTCCCCTGATCGAGTATAACAAAGGTCCCTCATTGAGTATAACAAAGTCCATTGATCAGGTATAAAAAAGTCCCCTGGTCGAGTATAACAAAGTCCTCTCATCGGGTATAACAAAGTCCTCTGGTTCGAGTATAAAAAAGTCCCCTGATCGAGTATAAAAAAGTCCCCTGGTCGAGTATAACAAAGCCCCCTCATCGAGTAAAACAAAGGCCCCTAATCGATTTTACCAAAGTCCAGTGATCGAGTATAACATATCCCCTCATCGAGTATAACAAGGTCCTATGGTCGAGTATAAAAAAGTCCCCTAATCGACTATAACAAAGGTCACTCATTGAGTATAACAAAGTCCCCAGATCGAGTATAACAAAGGCCTCTCATCTAGTATAACAAAGTCCATTGGTCAAGTATAAAAAAGTCCCCTGGTTGAGTATAACAAAGACCCCTGATCGAGTATAACAAAGTCCCATGGTGGAGTATAGCAAAGTCCCCTGATCGAGGATAACAAAGTCCCCAGATCGAGCATAACAAAGTCCTCTGATTGAGTATAACAAAGTCCCCTGATCGAGTATAACAAAGTCCTCTGGTTGAGTATAACAAAGTCCCCTGATCGAGTATAACAAAAATCCCCAGATCGAGTATAACAACGTCTCGTGGCCCAGTTTAACAAAGTCCCCAGATCGAGCATAACAAAGTCCCCTAATCGATTATAACAAAGTCCCCTGGTCGAGTATAACAAAGGACCCTGATCGAGTAAGACAAAGTCCCCTGAATCGAGTATAACAAAGTCCCCTGATCGAGCATAACATATCCCCTGATCGAGTATAACAGAGTCCCTGGTGGAGTATAAAAAAGTCCCCTGGTCGAGTATAACAAAGTTTTCTAATCGAGTATAACAAAGGCTCCTGGTCAAGTATAACAAAGTCCTCTGATCAAGTATAACAAAGTCCTTTGATCGAGTATAAAAAAGTCCCCTAATCAAGTAAAACAAAGTCACCTAATCGAGTATAACAAAGTCCCCTGATCGAGTATAACATAACCCCTGATCGAGTATAACAAAGTTCTCTGGTCGAGTATAACAAAGTCCCCTGATCGAGTATAACAATGTCCCCTGGTCGAGTATAGCAAAGTCCATTGGTCAAATATAGGAAAGTCCACTGATCGAGTATGACAAACTCCCCTGATCAAGTATAAAAAAGTCCCCTGGTCGAGTATAACAATGTCCCCTGATCGAGTATAACAAAGTCCCCTGGTCGAGTATAACAAAGGCCCCTATTCGAGTATAACAAAGTCCCTTGATTTAGTATAACTAAGTCCCCTGATCGAGTATAACAAAGTACTCTGGTTGAGTATAACAAAGTCCCCTGATCGAGTATAACGTATCCCCTAATCGAGTATAACAAAGTCCTCTGGTCGAGGATAAAAAAGTCCCTTGATCGCGTATAACAAAGTCCCCTGGTCGTGTATAACAAAGTCCCCTGATCGAGTATAACAAAGTCCCCTGATCCTAGTATAACAAAGCCCACTGGACGAGTATAACAAAGACACCTGAACCGAGTATATCAAAGTCCCCTGATCGAGTATAACATATCCCCTTATCGAGTATAACAAAGTCCCTGGTGGAGTATAACAAAGTCCCCTGGTCGAGTATAACAAAGTTTTCTAATCGAGTATAACAAAGGCCCCTGACCGAGTATAACAAAGTTTTCTAATCGAGTATATCAAAGGCCCCTGGTCGAGTATAACAAAGTCCTCTAATCAAATATAACAAAGTCCTTTGATCGAGAATAACAAAGTCCCCTAATCAAGTATAACAAAGTCCCCTGGTCGAGTATAACAAAGGGCCCTGATCGAGTAAGAAAAAGTCCCTTGATCGAGTATAACAAAGTCCCCTGATCCTAGTATAACAAAGCCCACTAGACGAGTATAACAAAGACACCTGAACCGAGTATAACAAAGTCCCCTGATCGAGTATAACAAAGTCCCTGGTGGAGTATAACAAAGTCCCCTGGTCGAGTATAACAAAGTTTTCTAATCGAGTATAACAAAGGCCCCTGGTCGAGCATAACAAAGTCCTCTGATCAAGTATAACAAAGTCCCCTAATCAAGTATAACAAAGTCCCCTGGTCGTATATAACAAAGTCACCTGATCGACTATAACAAAAGGCCCCTCATTGAGTATAACAAAGTCCATTGGTCAAGTATAAAAAGTCCCCTTGACGAGTATTACAAAGTCCCTTGATCAAGTATAACATAGCCCCTGGTCGAGTTTAACAAAGTCCTCTGGTCGAGTATAAAAAAGTCCCCTGTTCGAGTATAATAAAGCCCCCTGCTCGAGTATAAGTAGGTCCCCTGATCGAGTATAACAAAGTCTCCTAATCGAGTATAACAAAAGCCCATCATCGAGTCCAAAAAAGGCCCCTAATCGAGTATAACAAAGTTCCCTGATCTAGTATAACAAAGGCCTCTGGTCGAGTATAACAAAGGCCCCTCATCGAGTATAACAAAGTCCCCTGATCGATTATAACAAAGCCGCCTAATCGAGGATAACAAAGTCCCGTGGTCGAGTATAACAAAGTCCCCTGATCGAGTATAACATAGGCCTCTGGTCGAGTATAACAAAGTCCCCTGATCGAGTATAACAAAAATCCCCTGATCGAGTATAACAACGTCTCGTGGCCCAGTTTAACAAAGTCCCCAGATCGAGCATAACAAAGTCACCTAATCGATTATAACAAAGTCCCTTGGTCGAGTATAACAAAGGGCCCTGATCGAGTAGAACAAAGTACCCTGATCAAGCATAACAAAGTCCCCTAATCCTAGTATAACAAAGCCCCCTGGACGAGTATAACAAAGTCCCCTGAACCGAGTATAACAAAGTCCCCTTATCGAGTATAACATATCCCCTGATCGAGTATAACAGAGTCCCTGGTGGAATATAACAAAGTCCCCTAGTCGAGTATAACAAATTTTCTAATCGAGTATAACAAAGGCTCCTGGTCGAGTATAACAAAGTCCTCTGATCAAGTATAACAAAGTCCCCTGATCGAGGATAACAAAGTCCCCAGATCGAGCATAACAAAGTCCCCTGATTGAGAATAACAAAGTCCCCTGATCGAGTATAACAAAGTCCTCTGGTTGAGTATAAAAAAGTCCCCTGATCGAGTATAACAAAAATCCCCTGATCGAGTATAACAACGTCTCGTGGCCCAGTTTAACAAAGTCCCCAGATCGAGCATAACAAAGTCCCCTAATCGATTATAACAAAGTCCCCTGGTCGAGTATAACAAAGGACCCTGATCGAGTAAGACAAAGTCCCCTGAATCGAGTATAACAAAGTACCCTGATCGACCATAACATATCCCCTGATCGAGTATAACAGAGTCCCTGGTGGAGTATAACAAAGTCCCTGGTCGAGTATAACAAAGTTTTTTAATCGAGTATAACAAAGGCTCCTGGTCGAGTATAACAAAGTCCTCTGATCAAGTAAAACAAAGTCCTTTGATCGAGTATAAAAAAGTCCCCTAATCAAGTAAAACAAAGTCACCTAATCGAGTATAACAAAGTCCCCTGATCGAGTATAACATAACCCCTGATCGAGTATAACAAAGTTCTCTTGCGGAGTATAACAAAGTCCCATGATCGAGTATAACAGTCCCTGGTCGAGTATATAACAAAGTTTTCTAATCGAGTATAACAAAAGGCCCTGGTCGAAAGTATAACAAAGTCCTGATCAAGTATAACAAAGTCCCCTGGATCGAGGATAACAAAGTCCCCAGATCGAGCATAACAAAGTCCCCTGATTGAGTATAACAAAGTCCCCTGATCGAGTATAACAAAGTCCTCTGGTTGAGTATAACAAAGTCCCCTGATCGAGTATAACAAAAATCCCCTGATCGAGTATAACAACGCCTCGTGGCCCAGTTTAACAAAGTCCCCAGATCGAGCATAACAAAGTCCCCTAATCGATTATAACAAAGTCCCCTGGTCGAGTATAACAAAGGACCCTGATCGAGTAAGACAAAGTCCCCTGAATCGAGTATAACAAAGTACCCTGATCGACCATAACATATCCCCTGATCGAGTATAACAGAGTCCCTGGTGGAGTATAACAAAGTCCCCTGGTCGAGTATAACAAAGTTTTTTAATCGAGTATAACAAAGGCTCCTGGTCGAGTATAACAAAGTCCTCTGATCAAGTATAACAAAGTCCTTTGATCAAGTATAAAAAAGTCCCCTAATCAAGTAAAACAAAGTCACCTAATCGAGTATAACAAAGTCCCCTGATCGAGTATAACATAACCCCTGATCGAGTATAACAAAGTTCTCTGGTCGAGTATAACAAAGTCCCCTGATCGAGTATAACAATGTCCCCTGGTCGAGTATAGCAAAGTCCATTGGTCAAATATAGGAAAGTCCACTGATCGAGTATGACAAACTCCCCTTATCAAGTATAAAAAAGTCCCCTGGTCGAGTATAACAATGTCCCCTGATCGAGTATAACAAAGTCCCCTGGTCGAGTATAACAAAGGCCCCTAATCGAGTATAACAAAGTCCCTTGATTTAGTATAACTAAGTCCCCCGATCGAGTATAACAAAGTACTCTGGTTGAGTATAACAATGTCCCCTGATCGAGTATAACATATCCCCTAATCGAGTATAACAAAGTCCTCTGGTCGAGGATAAAAAAGTCCCTTGATCGCGTATAACAAATTCCCCTGGTCGTGTATAACAAAGTCCCCTGATCGAGTATAACAAAGTCCCCTGATCCTAGTATAACAAAGCCCACTGGACGAGTATAACAAAGACACCTGAACCGAGTATATCAAAGTCCCCTGATCGAGTATAACAAATCCCCTGATCGAGTATAACAAAGTCCCTGGTGGAGTATAACAAAGTCCCCTGGTCGAGTATAACAAAGTTTTCTAATCGAGTATAACAAAGGCCCCTGGTCGAGTATAACAAAGTTTTCTAATCGAGTATATCAACGGCCCCTGGTCGAGTATAACAAAGTCCTCTGATCAAATATAACAATGTCCTTTGATCGAGTATAACAAAGTCCCCTAATCAAGTATAACAAAGTCCCCTGGTCGAGTATAACAAAGGGCCCTGATCGAGTAAGAAAAAGTCCCCTGATCGAGTATAACAAAGTCCCCTGATCCTAGTATAACAAAGCCCACTGGACGAGTATAACAAAGACACCTGAATCGAGTATAACAAAGTCCCCTGATCGAGTATAACAAAGTCCCTGGTGGAGTATAACAAAGTCCCCTGGTCGAGTATAACAAAGTTTTCTAATCGAGTATAACAAAGGCCCCTGGTCGAGTATAACAAAGTCCTCTGATCAATTATTACAAAGTCCCCTAATCAAGTATAACAAAGTCCCCTGGTCGTAAATAACAAAGTCACCTGATCGAGGATAACAAAAGGCCACTCATTGAGTATAACAAAGTCCATTGGTCAAGTATAAAAAGTCCCCTGGACGAGTATAACAAAGTCCCTTGATCAAGTATAACATAGCCCCTGGTCGAGTATAACAAAGTCCTCTGGTCGAGTATAAAAAAGTCCCCTGTTCGAGTATAATAAAGCCCCCTGCTCGAGTATAAGTAGGTCCCCTGATCGAGTATAACAAAGTCCCTTCATCGAGTATAACAAAAGCCCCTCATCGAGTCCAAAAAAGGCCCCTAATCGAGTATAACAAAGTTCCCTGATCTAGTATAACAAAGGCCTCTGGTCGAGTATAACAAAGGCCCCTCATCGAGTATAACAAAGTCCCCTGATCGATTATAACAAAGCCGCCTAATCGAGGATAACAAAGTCCCCTGGTCGAGTATAACAAATTCCCCTTATCGAGTATAACAAAGTCCCCTTATCGAGTATAACAAAGTCCCCTGATCGAGTATAACAAAGGCCTCTGGTCGAGTATAACAAAGTCCCCTGATCGAGTATAACAAAAATCCCCTGATCGAGTATAACAACGTCTCGTAGCCCAGTTTAACAAAGTTCCCAGATCGAGCATAACAAAGTCACCTAATCGATTATAACAAAGTCCCTTGGTCGAGTATAACAAAGGGCCCTAATCGAGTAGAACAAAGTCCCCTGATCAAGCATAACAAAGTTCCCTGATCCTAGTATAACAAAGCCCCCTGGACGAGTATAACAGACTCCCTGGTGGAGTATAACAAAGTCCCCTGGTCGAGTATAACAAAGTTTTCTAATCGAGTATAACAAAGGCTCCTCGTCGAGCATAACAAAGTCCTCTGATCAAGTATAACAAAGTCCTTTGATCGAGTATACAAAAGTCCCCTAATCAAGTAAAAAAAATCACCTGATTGAGTATAACAAAGTCCTCTGATCGAGTATAACATATCCCCTGATCGAGTATAACAAAGTCCTCTGGTCGAGTATAACAAAGTCCCCTGATCGAGTATAACAAAGTCCCCTTGTCGAGTATAGCAAAGTCCCCTGATCGAGTATAACAAAGGCCCCTCATCGAGTATAACATTGGTCATATATAGGAAAGTCCACTAATCGAGTATGACAAAGTCCCCTAATCAAATTCAAAAAAGTCCCCTGGTCGCGTATAACAAAGTCCCCTGATCGAGTATAACAAAGTCCCCTGGACGAGTATAACATATCCCCTGATTGAGTATAACAAAGTCTTCTGGTCGAGTATAAAAAAGTCCCCTGATTGCGTATAACAAAGTCCCCTGGTCGTGTATAACAAAGTCCCCTGATCGAGTATAACAAAGGCCCCTCATTGAGTATAACAAAGTCCATTGGCCAAGTATAAAAATGCCCCTGGTCGAGTATAACAAAGTCCCCTGATCGTGTATAACAAAGACCCCTGGTCAAGTATAGCATATCCCCTGATCGAGTATAACAAAGTCCCTGGTGAAGTATAACAAAGTCCCCTGATCGAATATAACAAATTCTCCTGGTCGAGTATAACAAAGTTTTCTAATCGAGTATAACAAAGGCCCCTCGTCGAGTATATCAAAGTCCTCTGTTTGAATATAACAAAGTCCCCTGATCGAGTATAACATATCTCCTGATCGAGTATAATTAAGTCCTCTGGTCGAGTATAACAAAGTCCCCTCATCGAGTATAACAAAGTACCCTTGTCGAGTATAAGAATGTCCCCTGATCGACTATAACTAAGGCCCCTCATCGAGTATAGCAAAGTCCATTGGTCAAATATAGGAAAGTCCACTCATCGAGTATAACAAAGTCCCCGGATCGAGTATAACAATGGCCTCTGGTCAAGTATGACAAAGTCCCCTGATCAAGTATAAAAAAGACCCCTGGTCGAGTATAACAAAGTCCCCTAATCGAGTATAACAAAGTCCCCTGGTCGACTATAGCAAAGTCCCCTGATCGAGTTTAACAAAGCCCCCTCATCGAGTATAAAAGAGGCCCCTAATCGAGTATAACAAAGTCCCCTGGTTGAGTATAACAAAGTTCCCTGATCAAGAATAACATATCCCCGGATTGAGTATAACAAAGTCCTCTTGTCGAGTATAAAAAAGTCCCCTGATCGAGTATAACAAAGTCCCCTGGTCGAGTATAACAAAGTTTTCTAATCGAGTATAACATGTCCTCTGGTCGAGTATAACAAAGTCCCCTCATCGAGTATAACAAAGTCCCCTGGTCGAGTATAACAATGTCCCCTCATCGAGTATAACAAAGGCCCCTCATCGAGTATAGCAAAGTCCATTGGTCAAATATAGGAAAGTCCACTCATCGAGTATAACAAAGTCCCCCGATCGAGTATAACAATGGACTCTGGTCAAGTATGACAAAGTCCCCTGATCAAGTATAAAAAAGTCCCCTGGTCGAGTATAACAAAGTCCCCTAATCGAGTATAACAAAGTCCCCTGGTCGACTATAGCAAAGTCCCCTGATCGAGTTTAACAAAGCCCCCTCATCGAGTATAAAAGAGGCCCCTAATCGAGTATAACAAAGTCCCCTGGTTGAGTATAACAAAGTCCCCTGATCAAGTATAACATATCCCCGGATTGAGTATAACAAAGTCCTCTTGTCGAGTATAAAAAAGTCCCCTGATCGAGTATAACAAAGTCCCCTGGTCGAGTATAACAAAGTTTTCTAATCGAGTATAACATGTCCTCTGGTCGAGTATAACAAAGTCCCCTCTCGAGTATATCAAAGTCCTCTGTTTGAATATAACAAAGTCCCCTGATCGAGAATAACATATCTCCTGATCGAGTATAATAAAGTCCTCTGGTCGAGTATAACAAAGTCCCCTCATCGAGTATAACAAAGTACCCCTGTCGAGTATAAGAATGTCCCCTGATCGACTATAACAAAGGCCCCTCATCGAGTATAGCAAAGTCCATTGGTCAAATATAGGAAAGTCCACTCATCGAGTATAACAAAGTCCCCCGATCGAGTATAACAATGGACTCTGGTCAAGTATGACAAAGTCCCCTGATCAAGTATAAAATGTCCCCTGGTCGAGTATAACAAAGTCCCCTAATCGAGTATAACAAAGTCCCCTGGTCGACTATAGCAAAGTCCCCTGGTCGAGTATAACAAAGTCCCCTGGTTGAGTATAACAAAGTCCCTGATCAAGTATAACATATCCCATGATTGAGTATAACAAAGTCCTCTGGTCGAGCATAAAAAAGTACCCTTATCGAGTATAACAATGTCCCCTGGTGGAGTATAACAAAGTCCCCTCATCGAGTATAACAAAGGCCCCTCATCGAGTATAACAAAGTCCATTGGTCATGTATAAAAAAGTTCCCTGATCGAGTATAACAAAGTCCCCTGGTCGAGGATAGCAAAGTCCCCTGATCGAGTATAAAAAAGCCTCATGATCGAGTATAACAAAGTCCCCTAATCGAGTATAACAAAGCCCCCTGCTCGAGTATAACAAAGTCCCCTGGTCGAGTATAGCAAAGTCCCCTGATCGAGGTTAACAAAGCCTCCTGATCTAGTATAACAAAGTCCCCTGATCGAGTATAACAAAGTCCCTTGATCTAGTATAACAAAGGCCCCTGACCGAGTATAACAAAGGCCCCTCATCGAGTATAAGAAAGTCTCCTGATCGAGTATAACAAAGCCGCCTAATAGAGTATAACAAAGTCCCCTGGTCGAGTATAACAAAGTCCCCTTATCGAGTAAAACAAAGTCCCGTAATCGAGTATAACAAAGGCCCCTGGTCGAGTATACCAAAGTCCCCTGATCGAGTGTAACAAAAGACCCCTAATCGAGTATAACAAAGTCCCCTAATCGAGAATAAAAATGTCCCCTGGTCCAGCGTAACAAAGTCCCCTGATCGAGTATAAATAAGTCCCCTGGCCCAGTATAACAAAGTCCCTAGATCGAGCATACCAAAGTCCCCTGATCGATTATAACAAAGTCCCCCGGTCGAGTATAGTAAAGGGCCCTGATCGAGTAGGACAAAGACCTCTGATCGAGTATAACAGAGCTCCCTGGATGAGTATAACAAAGTCCCCAGATCGAGCATAAGAAAGTCCCCTAATCGATTATAACAAAGTCCCCTGATCCTAGTATAACAAAGCACCCTGGACGAGTATAACAAAGTCCCCTGAACCGAGTATAACAAAGTCCCCTGATCGAGAATAACATATCCCCTGATCGAGTATAACAAAGTCCCTGGTGGAGTATAACAAAGTCCCCAGGTCGGGTATAACAAAGTTTTCTAATCGAGGATAACATAGGCCCCTGGCCGAGTATAACAAAGTCCTCTGATCAAGAATAACAAAGTCCCCTGATCGAGGATAACAAAGTCACCTAATCAAGTATAACAAAGTCCCCTGATCGTGTATAACAAAGTACCCTGATCGAGTATAACATATCCCATGATCGAGAATAACAAAGTCCTCTGGTCGAGTATACAAAGTCCCCTGATCAAGTATAACAAAGGCCCCTCATCGAGTATAGCACAGTCCATTGGTCAAATATAGGAAAGTCCACTGATCGAGTATGACAAAGTCCCCAGATCAAGTATAAAAGAGTACCCTGGTCGAGTATAACAAAGTCCCCTGATCGAGTGTAACAAAGTCCCCTGTTCGAGCATAGCAAAGTCCCTTGGTCGAGTATAACAAAGCCCCCTCATCGAGTATAACAAAGGCCCCTAACCGAGTATAACAAAGTCCCCTGATTGAGTATAACAAAGCCCTCTGGTTGAGTATAACAAAGTCCCCTGATCGAGTATAACATATCCCCTGATCGAGTATAACAAAGTCCTCTGGTCGAGTATAAAAATAGTCCCCCGATCGCGTATAACAAAGTCCCCTGATCGTGTATAACAAAGTCCCCTGATCGAGTATAACAAAGGCCCTTCATTGAGTATAACAAAGTCCATTGGTCAAGTATAAAAAAGTCCCCTGGTCGAGTATAACAAAGTCCCCTAATCGAATAAAACAAAGTCCTCTGGTCGAGTATAAAAAAGTCCCCTGATCGAATATAACAAAGTCCCCTGCTCGAGTATAACAAAGTCCCCTGATCGAGTATAACAAAGGCCCCTCATCGAGTATAACAAAGTCCATTGGTCAAGTATAAAAAAGTCCCCTGGTCCAGTATAACAAAGTCCCCTGATCGAGTATAACATATCCCTTGATCGAGTATAACAACGTCTCCTGGCCCAGTTTAACAAAGACCGTAGATCGAGCATAACAGAGTCCCCTAATCGATTATAACAAATTCCCCTGGTCAAGTATAACAAAGGGCCCTGATCGAGTAAGACAAAGTCCCCTAGTCGAGCATAACAATGTCCAATGATCCTCGTATATCAAAGACCCCTGGACGAGTATAACAAAGTACCCTGAACCAAGTATAACAAAGTCCCTGATCGAGTATAACATATCCCCTGATCGAGTATAACAAAGTTCCTGGCGGAGTATAACAAAGTCCCCTGGTCGAGTATAACAAAGTTTTCTAATCGAGTATAACAAAGGCCCCTGGTCGAGTCTAACAAAGTTTTCTGATCAAGTATAACAAAGTCCTTTGATCGAGTATAAAAAAGTCCCCTAATCAAGTATAACAAAGTCCCCTGATCAAGTATAACAAGGTCCCTGATCGAGAATAACAAAGGACCCTCATCGAGTATAGTAAAGTCCATTGGTCAAATATAGGAAAGTCCATTGATCGAGTATGACAAAGTCCCCTGATCAAGTATGAGAAAGTCGCCTGGTCGAGTGTAACAAAGTCCCCTGATCGGGTATAACAAAGGCCCCTCATTGAGTATAACAAAGTCCATTGGACAAGTATAAAAAAGTCCACTGGTGGAGTATAACAAAGTCCCCTGGTCGAGTATAACAAAGTTTTCTAATCGAGTATAACAAAGGCCCCTGGCCGAGTATAACAAAGTCCTCTGATCAAGTATAACAAAGTCCCCTGATCGAGGATAACAAAGTCCCCTAATCAAGTGTAACAAAGTCCCCTGATCGAGTATAACAAAGTCCCCTGATCGAGTATAATATATCACCTGATCGAGTATAACAAAGTCCCCTGGTCGAGTATAACAAAGTCCCCTGATCGAGTATAACAAAGGCCCCTCATTGAATATAACAAAGTCCATTAGTCAAGTATAAAAAAGTCCCCTGGTTGAGTATAACAAAGTCCCCTAATCGAATATAACAAAGTTTTCTAATCGAGTATAACAAAGGCCCCTGGTTGAGTATAACAAAGTCTTCTGATCAAGTATAACAAAGTCCTTTGATCGAGTATAAAAAAGTCCCCTAATCAAGTATAACAAAGTCCCTTGATCAAGTATAACAAAGTCCCCTGATTAAGTATAACATATCCCCTGCTCGAGTATAACAAAGTCCTCTGGTCGAGTATAACAAAATCACCTGATCGATTATAACAAAGTCCCCTGGTCGAGTAAAACAAAGTCACCTCATCGAGTATAGCAAAGTCCATTGGTCAAATATAGGAGAGTCCACTGATCGAGTATGACAAAGTCCCCTGATCAAGTATAAAAAAGTCCCCTGGTCGAGTATAACAAAGTCCCCTGATTGAGTATAACAAAGTCCCCTGGTCGAGTATAACAAAGGCCCCTTATCGAGTATAAAAAAGTCCCCTGATTGAGTATAACAAATTCCCCTGATCGAGTTAAACAAAGTCCTCTGGGTGAGTATTGCAAAGTCCCCTGATCGAGTATAACATATCCCCTGATCGAGTATAACAAAGTCCCCTGATCGATTATAACAAAGCCGTTTAATCGAGTATAACAAAGTCCCCTCGTCGAGTATAACAGAGTCCCCTGTTCGAGTCTAACATTAAGTCCCCTTATCGAGTATAACAAATTCCCCTAATCGAATGTAACAAAGTCCCCTTATCGAGTATAACAAAGTCCCCTGATCGAGTATAACAAAGGCCCCTCGTCGAGTATAGCAAAGTCCATTGGTTAAATATAGGAAAGTCCACACATCGAGTATAACAAAGTCTCCCGATCGAGTATAACAATGGCCTCTGCTCAAGTATGACAAAGTCCACTGATCAAGTATAAAAAAGTCCCCTGGTCGAGAATAACAAAGTCCCCTAATCGAGTATAACAAAGTCCCCTGGTCGAGTATAGCAAAGTCCTCTGGTCGAGTAAAACAAAGCCACCTCATCGAGTAAGACAAAGTCCCCTGATCGATTATAACAAAGTCCCCTGATCGAGTATAAAAAAGCCCCCTAGACGAGTTTAACAAAGTCCCCTGATCGAGTATAACAACGTCCCCTGATCGAGTATAACAAAGTCCCCTGGTCCAGTATAACAAAGTCCCCTAATCGAGTAGAACAAATCCCTGCTCGAGTATAACAAAGTCTCCAGGCCCAGTATAACAAAGTCCCCAGATTGAGCATAACAAAGTGCCCTGATCGATTATAACAAAGTCCCCTGGTCGACTATAGCAAAGTCCCCTGGTCGAGTATAACAAAGCCCCGTCATCGAGTATAACAAAGGCCCCTAATCGAGTATAACAAAGTCCTCTGATCGAGTATAACAAAGTCACCTGAACGAGTATAACAAAGTCACCTGATCGAGTATAACAAAGTCCCCTGGTGGAGTATAACAAAGTCCCATCATCGAGTATAACAAAGGCCCCTCATCGAGTATAACAAAGTCCATTGGTCAAGTATAAAAAAGTTCCCTGGTCGAGTATAACAAAGTCCCCTAATCGAGTATAACAAAGTCCCCTGGTCGAATATAGCAAAGTCCCCTGGTCGAGTATAACAAAGCCCCATCATCGAGTATAACAAAGGCCCCTAATCGAGTATAACAAAGTCCAATGATCGAGTATAACAAAGGTCCCTGGTCGAGGATAGCAAAGTCCACTGATCGAGTATAAAAAAGCCTCCTGATCGAGTATAACAAAGTCCCCTAATCGAGTATAACAAAGTCCCTGGTCGAGTATAGCAAAGTCTCCTGATCGAGGTTAACAAAGCCTCCTGATCTAGTATAACAAAGTCCCCTGATCGAGTATAACAAAGCCCCCTACTCGAGTATAAAAAAGTCCCCTGATCGAGTCCAAAAAAGGCCTCTAATCGAGTATAACAAAGTCCCTTGATCGAGTATAACAAAGGCCCCTGACCGAGTATAACAAAGCCCCTCATCGAGTATAAGAAAGTCCCCTGATCGAGTATATCAAAGTCCCATTATCGAGTAAAACAAAGTCTTCTAATCGAGTATAACAAAGGCCCCTGTTCGAGTATAACAAAGTGCCCAAATCTAGTGTAACAAAAGTCCCCTAATCGAGTATAACAAAGTCTCCTAATCGAGAATAAAAATGTCCCCTGGTCCAGCGTAACAATGTCCCTGATCAAGTATAAAAAAGTCCCCTGGCCCAGTATAACAAAGTCCCCTGATCGATTATAACAAAGTCCCCCGGTCGAGTATAGCAAAGGGCCCTGATCGAGTAAGACAAATTCCCCTGATCGAGTATAACAAAGTCCCCTGATCCTAGTATAACAAAGCCCCCTGGACGAGTATAACAAAGTCCCCTGAACCGAGTATAACAAAGTCCCCTGATCGAGTATAACATATCCCCTGATCGAGTATAACAAAGTCCCTGGTGGAGGATAACAAAGTCCCCTGGTCGAGTATAACAAAGTTTTCTAATCGAGGATAACAAAGGCCCCTGGCCGAGTATAACAAAGTCCTCTGATCAAGTATAACAAATTCCTCTGATCGAGGATACCAAAGTCCCCTAATCAAGTATAACAAAGTACCCTCATCGCATATAACATATCCCTGATCGAGTATACGAAAGTCCACTGGTCGAGTATAACAAAGTCCCCTGATCGAGTATAACAAAGGCCCTTCATCGATTATAGCAAAGTCCATTGGTCAAATATAGGAAAGTCCACTGATCGAGTATGACAAAGTCCCCTGATCAAGTATAAAAGAGTACCCTGGTCGAGTATAACAAAGTCCCTGATCGAGTATAACAAAGTCCCCTGGTCGAGTATCGCAAAGTCCCCTGGTCGAGTATAACAAAGCCCCCTCATCGAGTATAACAAAGGCCCCTAATCGAGTATAACAAAGTCCCCTGATTGAGTATAACAAAGTCCTCTGGTTGAGTATAACAAAGTCCCCTGATCGAGTATAACATATCCCCTGTTCGAGTATAACAAAGTCTTCTGGTCGAGTATAAAAAAGTCCCCTGGTCGAGTATAACAAAGTCCCCTAATCGAATAAAACAAAGTCCTCTGGTCGAGTATAAAAAAGTCCCCTGATCGAATATAACAAAGTCCCCTGCTCGAGTATAACAAAGTCCCCTGATCGAGTATAAGAAAGGCCCCTTATCGAGTATAACAAAGTCCGTTGGTCAAGTATAAAAAGTCCCCTGGTCCAGTATAACAAAGTCCCCTGATCGAGTATAACATATCCCTTGATCGAGTATAACAACGTCTCCTGGCCCAGTTTAACAAAGACCCTAGATCGAGCATAACAGAGTCCCCTAATCGATTATAACAAATTCTCCTGGTCGAGTATAACAAAGGGCCCTGATCGAGTAAGACAATGTCCCCTGATCGAGCATAACAAAGTCCCCTGATCCTAGTATAACAAAGCCCCCTGGACGAGTATAACATATCCCCTGATCGAGTATAACAAAGTCCTCTGGTCGAGTATAAAAAAGTCCCCTGATCGAGTATAACAAAGTCTCCTGCTCGAGTATAACAAAGTCCCCTGATCGAGTATAACAAAGTCCCCTGGTCGAGTATAGCAAGTCCCCTCATCAAGTATAACAAAGCCTATTGATCGAGTATAACAAAGTCCCCTAATCGAGTATAACAAAGTCCCCTGGTCGACTATAACAAAGTCCCTGATCGAGTATAACAAAGGCCCCTCATCGAGTATAGTAAAGTCCATTGGTCAAATATAAAAAAGTCCACTGATCGAGTAGAACAAAGTCCCCTGATCGAGTATAACAAAGTACCCTGATCAAGTATGAAAAAGTCCCCTGGTCGAGCAAAACAAAGCCCCCTCATCGAGTATAACAAAGGCCCCAAATCGAGTATAACAAAGTCCATTGGTCAGGTATAAAAAAGTCCCCTGGTCGAGTATAGCAAAGTCCCCTGATCGAGGATAACAAAGTCCCCAGATCGAGCATAACAAAGTCCCCTGATTGAGTATAACAAAGTCCCCTGATCGAGTATAACAAAGTCCTCTGGTTGAGTATAACAAAGTCCCCTGATCGAATATAACATATCCCCTGATCGAGTATAACAAAATTCCCCTGATCGAGTATGACAAAGTCCCCTTTTTAATTTTGAAAAAGTCCCCTGGTTGAGTATAACAAAGTTCCCTGATCGAGTATAAAAAAGTCCCCTGGTCGAGTATAACAAAGCCCCCTCATCGAGTAAAACAAAGGCCCCTAATCGAGTATAACAAAGTCCAGTGATCGAGTATAACATATCCCCTCATCGAGTATAACAAAGTCCTCTGGTCGAGTATAAAAAAGTCCCCTGATCGACTATAACAAAGGTCACTCATTGAGTATAACAAAGTCCATTGATCAAGTATAACAAAGGCCTCTCATCTAGTATAACAAAGTCCATTGGTCAGGTATAGAAAAGTCCCCTGGTCGAGTATAGCAAGTCCCCTGATCGAATATAACAAAGTCCCCTGGTCGAGTATAGCAAAGTCCCCTGCCGAGTATAACAAAACCTCCTCATCGAATATAACAAAGTCCCCTCATCGAGTATAACAAAGCCCCCTGCTCGGGTATAAGAAAGTCCCTTGATCGGGTATAAGAAAGTCCCCTGATCGAGTATAACAAAGGCCCCTAATCGAGTCCAAAAAAGGCCCCTAATCGAGTATAACAAAGTCCACTGATCTAGTATAACAAAGGCCCCTGATCAAGTATAAGAAAAGCCCCTCATCGAGTATAACAAAGTCACCTGATCGAGTATAACTAAGCCGCCTAATCGAGTATAACAAAGTCCCCTGGTCGAGTATAACAAAGTCCCCTGTTCGAGTCTAACAAAGTCCCCTTATCGAGTATAACAAATTTCCCTTATAGAGTATTACAAAGACCCCTTATCGAGTATAACAAAGTCCGGTGATCGAGTATAACAAAGGCCCCTGGTCGAGTATAACAATGTCCCCTGATCGAGTATAACAAAAGTCCCTTGATCGAGTATAACATAGTCCCCTGATCGAGCATAAAAAGTCCCCTGGCCCAGTATAACAAAGTCCCCATATCGAGCATAACAAAGTCCCCTGATCGTTTATAACAAAGTCCCCTGGTCGAGTATAGCAAAGGGCCCTGATCGAGTAAGACAAAGTACCCTGATCGAGTATAAGAAAGTCCCCTGATCGAGTATAACAAAGCCCCATGGACGAGTATAACAAAGTCCCCTGGTCGAGTATAACAAAGTCCTCTGATCGGGTATGACAAAGTCCTCTGGTTCGAGTATAAAAAAGTCCCCTGATCGAGTATAAAAAAGTCCCCTGGTCGAGTATAACAAAGCCCCCTCATCGAGTAAAACAAAGGCCCCTAATCGATTATACCAAAGTCCAGTGATCGAGTATAACATATCCCCTCATCGAGTATAACAAAGTCCTCTGGTCGAGTATAAAAAAGTCCCCTGATCGACTATAACAAAGGTCACTCATTGAGTATAACAAAGTCCCCAGATCGAGTATAACAAAGGCCTCTCATCTAGTATAACAAAGTCCATTGGTCAAGTATAAAAAAGTCCCCTGGTTGAGTATAACAAAGACCCCTGATCGAGTATAACAAAGTCCCATGGTGGAGTATAGCTAAGTCTCCTGATCGAGGATAACAAAGTCCCCAGATCGAGCATAACAAAGTCCCCTGATTGAGTATAACAAAGTCCCCTGATCGAGTATAACAAAGTCCTCTGGTTGAGTATAACAAAGTCCCCTGATCGAGTATAACAAAAATCCCCTGATCGAGTATAACAACGTCTCGTGGCCCAGTTTAACAAAGTCCCCAGATCGATTATAACAAAGTCCCCTAATCGATTATAACAAAGTCCCCTGGTCGAGTATAACAAAGGACCCTGATCGAGTAAGACAAAGTCCCCTGAATCGAGTATAACAAAGTCCCCTGATCGAGCATAACATATCCCCTGATCGAGTATAACAGAGTCCCTGGTGGAGTATAAAAAGTCCCCTGGTCGAGTATAACAAAGTTTTCTAATCGAGTATAACAAAGGCTCCTGGTCAAGTATAACAAAGTCCTCTGATCAAGTATAACAAAGTCCTTTGATCGAGTATAAAAAAGTCCCCTAATCAAGTAAAACAAAGTCACCTAATCGAGTATAACAAAGTCCCCTGATCGAGTATAACATAACCCCTGATCGAGTATAACAAAGTTCTCTGGTCGAGTATAACAAAGTCCCCTGATCGAGTATAACAATGTCCCCTGGTCGAGTATAGCAAAGTCCATTGGTCAAATATAGGAAAGTCCACTGATCGAGTATGACAAACTCCCCTGATCAAGTATAAAAAAGTCCCCTGGTCGAGTATAACAATGTCCCCTGATCGAGTATAACAAAGTCCCCTGGTCGAGTATAACAAAGGCCCCTATTCGAGTATAACAAAGTCCCTTGATTTAGTATAACTAAGTCCCCTGATCGAGTATAACAAAGTACTCTGGTTGAGTATAACAAAGTCCCCTAATCGAGTATAACGTATCCCCTAATCGAGTATAACAAAGTCCTCTGGTCGAGGATAAAAAAGTCCCTTGATCGCGTATAACAAAGTCCCCTGGTCGTGTATAACAAAGTCCCCTGATCGAGTATAACAAAGTCCCCTGATCCTAGTATAACAAAGCCCACTGGACGACTATAACAAAGACACCTGAACCGAGTATATCAAAGTCCCCTGATCGAGTATAACATATCCCCTGATCGAGTATAACAAAGTCCCTGGTGGAGTATAACAAAGTCCCCTGGTCGAGTATAACAAAGTTTTCTAATCGAGTATAACAAAGGCCCCTGGTCGACTATAACAAAGTTTTCTAATCGAGTATATCAAAAGCCCCTGGTCGAGTATAACAAAGTCCTCTGATCAAATATAACAAAGTCCTTTGATCGAGTATAACAAAGTCCCCTAATCAAGTATAACAAAGTCCCCTGGTCGAGTCGAGTATAACAAAGGGCCCTGATCGAGTAAGAAAAAGTCCCTGATCGAGTATAACAAAGTCCCCTGATCCTAGTATAACAAAGCCCACTGGACGAGTATAACAAAGACACCTGAACCGAGTATAACAAAGTCCCCTGATCGAGTATAACAAAGTCCCTGGTGGAGTATAACAAAGTCCCCTGGTCGAGTATAACAAAGTTTTCTAATCGAGTATAACAAAGGCCCTTGGTCGAGTATAACAAAGTCCTCTGATCAAGTATAACAAAGTCCCCTAATATAGTATAACAAAGTCCCCTGGTCGTATATAACAAAGTCACCTAATCGACTATAACAAAAGGCCCCGTTGATCAAGTATAACATAGCCCCTGGTCGAGTTTAACAAAGTCCTCTGATCGAGTATAAAAAAGTCTCCTGTTCGAGTATAATAAAGCCCCCTGCTCGAGTATAAGTAGGTCCCCTGATCGAGTATAACAAAGTCTCCTAATCGAGTATAACAAAAGCCCCTCATCGAGTCCAAAAAAGGCCCCTAATCGAGTATAACAAAGTTCCCTGATCTAGTATAACAAAGGCCTCTGGTCGAGTATAACAAAGGCCCCTCATCGAGTATAACAAAGTCCCCTGATCGATTATAACAAAGCCGCCTAATCGAGGATAACAAAGTCCCGTGGTCGAGAATAACAAAGTCCCCTGATCGAGTATAACAAAGGCCTCTGGTCGAGTATAAGAAAGTCCCCTGATCGAGTATAAAAAAAATTCCCTGATCGAGTATAACAACGTCTCGTGGCCCAGTTTAACAAAGTCCCCAGATCGAGCATAACAAAGTCACCTAATCGATTATAACAAAGTCCCTTGGTCGAGTATAACAAAGGGCCCTGATCGAGTAGAACAAATTACCCTGATCAAGCATAACAAAGTCCCCTGATCCTAGTATAACAAAGCCCCCTGGACGAGTATAACAAAGTCCCCTTATCGAGTATAACATATCCCCTGATCGAGTATAACAGAGTCCCTGGTGGAATATAACAAAGTCCCCTGGTCGAGTATAACAAAGTTTTCTAATCGAGTATAACAAAGGCTCCTGGTCGAGTATAACAAAGTCCTCTGATCAAGTATAACAAAGTCCCCTGATCGAGGATAACAAATTTCCCAGATCGAGCATAACAAAGTCCTATGATTCAGTATAACAAAGTCCCCTGATCGAGTATAACAAAGTCCTCTGGTTGAGTATAACAAAGTCCCCTGATCGAGTATAAAAAAAATCCCCTGATCGAGTATAACAACGTCTCGTGGCCCAGTTTAACAAAGTCCCCAGATCGAGCATAACAAAGTCCCCTAATCGATTATAACAAAGTCCCCTGGTCGAGTATAACAAAGGACCCTCATCGAGTAAGACAAAGTCCCCTGAATCGAGTATAACAAATTACCCTGATCGACCATAACATATCCCCTGATCGAGTATAACAGAGTCCCTGGTGGAGTATAACAAAGTCCACTGGTCGAGTATAACAAAGTTTTTTAATCGAGTATAACAAAGGCTCCTGGTCGAGTATAACAAAGTCCTCTGATCAAGTGTAACAAAGTCCTTTGATCAAGTATAAAAAGTCCCCTAATCAAGTAAAACAAAGTCACCTAATCGAGTATAACAAAGTCCCCTGATCGAGTATAACATAACCCCTGATCGAGTATAACAAAGTTCTCTGGTCGAGTATAACAAAGTCCCCTGATCGAGTATAACAATGTCCCCTGGTCGAGTATAGCAAAGTCCATTGGTCAAATATAGGAAAGTCCACTGATCGAGTATGACAAACTCCCCTGATCAAGTATAAAAAAGTCCCCTGGTCGAGTATAACAATGTGTCTGATCGAGTATAACAAAGTCCCCTGGTCGAGTATAACAAAGGGCCCTGATCGAGTAAGAAAAAGTCCCCTGATCGAGTATAACAAAGTCCCCTGATCCTAGTATAACAAAACCCACTGGACGAGTATAACAAAGACACCTGAACCGAGTATAACAATGTCCCCTGATCGAGTATAACAAAGTCCCTGGTGGAGTATAACAAAGTCCCCTGGTCGAGTATAACAAAGTTTTCTAATCGAGTATAACAAAGGCCCCTGGTCGAGTATAACAAAGTCCTCTGATCAAGTATAACAAAGTCCCCTAATCAAGTTTAACAAAGTCCCCTGGTCGTATATAACAAAGTCACCTGATCGAATATAACAAAAGTCCCCTCATTGAGTATAACAAAGTCCATTGGTCAAGTATAAAAAGTCCCCTGGACGAGTATAACAAAGTCCCTTGATCAAGTATAACATAGCCCCTGGTCGAGTATAACAAAGTCCTCTGGTCGAGTATAAAAAAGTCCCCTGTTCAAGTATAATAAAGCCCCCTGCTCGAGTATAAGTAGGTCCCCTGATCGAGTATAACAAAGTCTCCTGATCGAGTATAACAAAACCTCCTTCGAGTCCAAAAAAAGGCCCTAATCGAGTATAACAAAGTTCCTGATCTGAGTATAACATAGGCCTCTGGTCCGGAAGTAAAACAAAAGGCCCTCATCGAGTATAACGAAGTCCCTGATCTGATTATAACAACCGCCTAATCGAGGATAACAAGGTCCTTGTCGAGTATAACAAAGTCCCTAGTCACGAAAAGAGTATAACAAAGGCCTCTGGTCGCGGTATAACAAAAGTCCCCTGATCGGGTAACAAAAATCCCTGATCGAGTATAACAACGTCTAAGTAGCCCCGGTTTAACAAAAGTCCCCCAGATCAGGCATAACAAAAGTCACCTAATCGATTATAACAAAGTCCCTTGGTCGAGTATAACAAAGGGCCCTGATCGAGTAGAACAAAGTCCCCTGATCAAGCATAACAAAGTCCCCTGATCCAAGTATAACAAAGCCCCCTGGACGAGTATAACAAAGTCCCCTGAACCGAGTATAACAAAGTCCCCTTATCGAGTATAACATATCCCCTGATCGAGCATAACAGAGTCCCTGGTGGAGTATAACAAAGTCCCCTGGTCGAGTATAACAAAGTTTTCTAATCGAGTATAACAAAGGCTCCTGGTCGAGTATAACAAAGTCCTCTTATCAAGTATAACAAAGTCCTTTGATCGAGTATAAAAAAGACCCCTAATCAAGTAAAAAAAAGTCCCCTGATTGAGTATAACAAAGTCCCCTGATCGAGTATAACATATCCCTTGATCGAGTATAACAAATTCCTCTGGTCGAGTATAACAAACTCCCCTGATCGAGTATAACAAAGTCCCCTTGTCGAGTATAGCAAAGTCCCCTGATCGAGTATAACAAAGGCCCCTCATCGATTATAACATTGGTCATATATAGGAAAGTCCACTGATCGAGTATGACAAAGTCCCCTAATTAAGTTCAAAAAAGTCCCCTGGTCGCGTATAACAAAGTCCCCTGATCGAGTATAACAAAGTCCCCTGGACGAGTATAACATATCCCCTGATCGAGTATAACAAAGTCTTCTGGTCGAGTATAAAAAGTCCCTGATTGCATATAACAAAGTCCCTGTGGACGTGTATACGCCAGAAATCCCCTGATCGGGGCTATAACAAAGACCCTCATTGAGGTATAACAAAATCCGACGACCAAGTATAAAAAGCCCTGGTCGAGAATAACAAAGTCCCTGATCGTGTATAACAAAAAATCCCCAGGTCGAGTATACTTCTATCCTGATCGAATATAACAAAAGTCCCTGGTGGAGTATAACAAAATCCCTGATCGAATACTAACAATTGTACCGAACAAGTATAACCGAGAGTCACTGATCAGGTATGAGGCTGCTCTTCAGTATAACCAGTCCATTGACTGATATAAAAAAGCTGGTCGAGAATAACAAAGTCCCCTGATCGTATATATAAAATCCCCACGGTCAGTAGAGCATATCCCTGATCGAATATAACAAAGTCCTCTGGTTGAGTATAACAAAGTCCCCTGATCGAGTATAACAAAAATCCCCTGATCGAGTATAACAACGTCTCGTGGCCCAGTTTAACAAAGTCCCCAGATCGAGCATAACAAAGTCACCTAATCGATTATAACAAAGTCCCTTGGTCGAGTATAACAAAGGGCCCTGATCGAGTAGAACAAAGTACCCTGATCAAGCATAACAAAGTCCCCTAATCCTAGTATAACAAAGCCCCCTGGACGAGTATAACAAAGTCCTCTGAACCGAGTATAACAAAATCCCCTTATCGAGTATAACATATCCCCTGATCGAGTATAACAGAGTCCCTGGTGGAATATAACAAAGTCCCCTGGTCGAGTATAACAAAGTTTTCTAATCGAGTATAACAAAGGCTCCTGGTAGAGTATAACAAAGTCCTCTGATCAAGTATAACAAAGTCCCCTGATCGAGGATAACAAAGTCCCCAGATCGAGCATAACAAAGTCCCCTGATTGAGTATAACAAAGTCCCCTGATCGAGTATAACAAAGTCCTCTGGTTGAGTATAACAAAGTCCCCTGATCGAGTATAACAAAAATCCCCTGATCGAGTATAAAAACGTCTCGTGGCCCAGTTTAACAAAGTCCCCAGATCGAGCATAACAAAGTCCCCTAATCGATTATAACAAAGTCCCCTGGTCGAGTATAACAAAGGACCCTGATCGAGTAAGACAAAGTCCCCTGAATCGAGTATAACAAAGTACCCTGATCGACCATAACATATCCCCTGATCGAGTATAACAGAGTCCCTGGTGGAGTATAACAAAGTCCCCTGGTCGAGTATAACAAAGTTTTTTAATCGAGTATAACAAAGGCTCCTGGTCGAGTATAACAAAGTCCTCTGATCAAGTATAACAAAGTCCTTTGATCAAGTATAAAAAAGTCCCCTAATCAAGTAAAACAAAGTCACCTAATCGAGTATAACAAAGTCCCCTGATCGAGTATAGCATAACCCCTGATCGAGTATAACAAAGTTCTCTGGTCGAGTATAACAAAGTCCCCTGATCGAGTATAACAATGTCCCCTGGTCGAGTATAGCAAAGTCCATTGGTCAAATATAGGAAAGTCCACTGATCGAGTATGACAAACTCCCCTGATCAAGTATAAAAAAGTCCCCTGGTCGAGTATAACAATGTGTCTGATCGAGTATAACAAAGTCCCCAGGTCGAGTATAACAAAGGGCCCTGATCGAGTAAGAAAAAGTCCCCTGATCGAGTATAACAAAGTCCCCTGATCCTAGTATAACAAAACCCACTGGACGAGTATAACAAAGACACCTGAACCGAGTATAACAAAGTCCCCTGATCGAGTATAACAAAGTCCCTGGTGGAGTATAACAAAGTCCCCTGGTCGAGTACAACAAAGTTTTCTAATCGAGTATAACAAAGGCCCCTGGTCGAGTATAACAAAGTCCTCTGATCAAGTATAACAAAGTCCCCTAATCAAGTTTAACAAAGTCCCCTGGTCGTATATAACAAAGTCACCTGATCGAGTATAACAAAAGGCTCCTCATTGAGTATAACAAAGTCCATTGGTCAAGTATAAAAAGTCCCCTGGACGAGTATAACAAAGTCCCTTGATCAAGTATAACATAGCCCCTGGTCGAGTATAACAAATTCCTCTGGTCGATTATAAAAAAGTCCCCTGTTCGAGAATAATAAAGCCCCCTGCTCGAGTATAAGTAGGTCCCCTGATCGAGTATAACAAAGTCTCCTGATCGAGTATAACAAAAGCCCCTCATCGAGTCCAAAAAAGGCCCCTAATCGAGTATAACAAAGTTCCCTAATCTAGTATAACAAAGGCCTCTGGTCGAGTATAACAAAGGCCCCTGATCGATTATAACAAAGCCGCCTAATCGAGGATAACAAAGTCCCCTTGTCGAGTATAACAAAGTCCCCTGATCGAGTGTAACAAAGGCCTCTGGTCGAGTATAACAAAGTCCCCTGATCGAGTATAACAAAAATCCCCTGATCGAGTATAACAACGTCTCGTGGCCCAGCTTAACAAAGTCCCCAGATCGAGCATAACAAAGTCACCTAATCGATTATAACAAAGTCCCTTGGTCGAGTATAACAAAGGGCCCTGATCGAGTAGAACAAAGTCCCCTGATCAAGCATAACAAAGTCCCCTGATCCTAGTATAACAAAGCCCCCTGGACGAGTATAACAAAGTCCCCTAAACCGAGTATAACAAAGTCCCCTTATCGAGTATAACATATCCCCTGATCGAGTATAACAGAGTCCCTGGTGGAGTATAACAAAGTCCCCTGGTCGAATATAACAAAGTTTTCTAATCGAGTATAACAAAGGCTCCTGGTCGAGTATAACAAAGTCCTCTGATCAAGTATAACAAAGTCCTTTGATCGAGTATAAAAAAGACCCCTAATCAAGTAAAAAAAAAGTCCCCTGATTGAGTATAACAAAGTCCCCTGATCGAGTATAACATATCCCTTGATCGAGTATAACAAATTCCTCTGGTCGAGTATAACAAACTCCCCTGATCGAGTATAACAAAGTCCCCTTGTCGAGTATAGCAAAGTCCCCTGATCGAGTATAACAAAGGCCCCTCATCGGGTATAACATTGGTCATATATAGGAAAGTCCACTGATCGAGTATGACAAAGTTCCCTAATCAAGTTCAAAAAAGTCCCCTGGTCGCGTATAACAAAGTTCCCTGATCGAGTATAACAAAGTCCCCTGGACGAGTATAACATATCCCCTGATTGAGTATAACAAAGTCTTCTGGTCGAGTATAAAAAAGTCCCCTGATTGCGTATAACAAAGTCCCCTGGACGTGTATAACAAAGTCCCCTGATCGAGTATAACAAAGGCCCCTCATTGAGTATAACAAAGTCCATTGACCAAGTATAAAAAAGCCCCTGGTCGAGAATAACAAAGTCCCCTGATCGTGTATAACAAAATCCCCAGGTCGAGTATAGCATATCCCCTGATCGAATATAACAAAGTCCCTGGTGGAGTATAACAAAATCCCCTGATCGAATATAACAAATTCGCCTGGTCGAGTATAACAAAGTTTTCTAATCGAGTATAACAAAGGCCCCTCGTCGAGTATAACAAAGTCCTCTTTTTGAATATCGAGTATAATAAAGTCCTCTTTTTGAATATAACAAAGTCCCCTGATCGAGTATAACATATCTCCTGATCGAGTATAATAAAGTCCTCTGGTCGAGTATAACAAAGTCCCCTCATCGAGTATAACAAAGTCCCCTTGTCGAGTATAACATATCCCCTGATCGAGTATAACAGAGTCCCTGGTGGAGTATAACAAAGTCCTCTTTTTGAATATAACAAAGTCCCCTGATCGAGTATAACATATCTCCTGATCGAGTATAATAAAGTCCTCTGGTCGGGTATAACAAAGTCCCCTCATCGAGTATAACAAAGTCCCCTTATTGAGTATAACATATCCCCTGATCGAGTATAACAGAGTCCCTGGTGGAGTATAACAAAGTCCCCTGGTCGAGTATAACAAAGTTTTCTAATCGAGTATAACAAAGGCTCCTGGTCGAGTATAACAAAGTCCTCTGATCAAGTATAACAAAGTCCTTTGATCGAGTATAAAAAAGACCCCTAATCAAGTAAAAAAAAGTCCCCTGATTGAGTAGAACAAAGTCCCCTGATCGAGTATAACATATCCCTTGATCGAGTATAACAAATTCCTCTGGTCGAGTATAACAAACTCCCCTGATCGAGTATAACAAAGTCCCCTTGTCGAGTATAGCAAAGTCCCCTGATCGAGTATAACAAAGGCCCCTCATCGGGTATAACATTGGTCATATATAGGAAAGTCCACTGATCGAGTATGACAAAGTTCCCTAATCAAGTTCAAAAAAGTCCCCTGGTCGCGTATAACAAAGTTCCCTGATCGAGTATAACAAAGTCCCCTGGACGAGTATAACATATCCCCTGATTGAGTATAACAAAGTCTTCTGGTCGAGTATAAAAAAGTCCCCTGATTGCGTATAACAAAGTCCCCTGGACGTGTATAACAAAGTCCCCTGATCGAGTATAACAAAGGCCCCTCATTGAGTATAACAAAGTCCATTGGCCAAGTATAAAAAAGCCTTGGTCGAGTATAACAAAGTCCCCTGATCGTGTATAACAAAGTCCCCTGGTCGAGTATAACAAAGTCCCCTGATCGAATATAACAAATTCTCCTGGTCGAGTATAACAAAGTTTTCTAATCGAGTATAACAAAGGCCCCTCGTCGAGTAGAACAAAGTCCTCTGTTTGAATATAACAAAGTCCCCTGATCGAGTATAACATATCTCCTGATCGAGTATAATAAAGTCCTCTGGTCGAGTATAACAAAGTCCCCTCATCGAGTATAACAAAGTACCCTTGTCGCGTATAAGAATGTCCCCTGATCGACTATAACAAAGGCCCCTCATCGAGTATAGCAAAGTCCATTGGTCAAATATAGGAAAGTCCACTCATCGAGTATAACAAAGTCCCCCGATCGAGTATAACAATGGCCTCTGGTCAAGTATGACAAAATCCCCTGATCAAGTATAAAAAAGTCCCCTGGTCGAGTATAACAAAGTCCCCTAATCGAGTATAACAAAGTCCCCTGGTCGACTATAGCAAAGTCCCCTGATCGAGTTTAACAAAGCCCCCTCATCGAGTACAAAAGAGGCCCCTAATCGAGTATAACAAAGTCCCCTGGTTGAGTATAACAAAGTCCCCTGATTAAGTATAACATATCCCCGGATTGAGTATAACAAAGTCCTCTTGTCGAGTATAAAAAAGTCCCCTGATCGAGTATAACAAAGTCCCCTGGTCGAGTATAACAAAGTTTTCTAATCGAGTATAACATGTCCTCTGGTCGAGTATAACAAAGTCCCCTCATCGAGTATAACAAAGTCCCCTGGTCGAGTATAACAATGTCCCCTCATCGAGTATAACAAAGGCCCCACATCGAGTATAGCAAATTCCATTGGTCAAATATAGGAAAGTCCACTCATCGAGTATAACAAAGTCCCCCGATCGAGTATAACAATGGACTCTGGTCAAGTATGACAAAGTCCCCTGATCAAGTATAAAAAAGTCCCCTGGTCGAGTATAACAAAGTCTCCTAAACGAGTATAACAAAGTCCCCTGGTCGACTATGGCAAAGTCCCCTGGTCAAGTATAACACAGTCCCCTGGTTGAGTATAACAAAGTCCCTGATCAAGTATAACATATCCCCTGATTGAGTATAACAAAGCCCTCTGGTCGAGTATAACAAAGCCCTCTGGTCGAGTATAAAAAAGTCCCCTGATCGAGTATAACAATGTCCCCTGGTGGAGTATAAGAAAGTCCCCTCATCGAGTATAACAAAGGCCCCTCATCGAGTATAACAAAGTCCATTGGTCATGTATAAAAAAGTTCCCTGATCGAGGATAACAAAGTCCCCTGGTCGAGGATAGCAAAGTCCCCTGATCGAGTATAAAAAAGCCTCCTGATCGAGTATAACAAAGTCCCCTAATCGAGTATAACAAAGCCCCCTGCTCGAGTATAACAAAGTCCCCTGGTCGAGTATAGCAAAGTCCCCTGATCGAGGTTAACAAAGCCTCCTGATCTAGTATAACAAAGTACCCTGATCGAGTATAACAAAGTCCCTTGATCTAGTATAACAAAGGCCCCTGACCGAGTATATCAAAGGCCCCTCATCGAGTATAAGAAAGTCTCCTGATCGAGTATAACAAAGCCGCATAATAGAGTATAACAAAGTCCCCTGGTCGAGTATAACAAAGTCCCCTGATCGAATGTAACAAAAGTCCCCTAATCGAGTATAACAAAGTCCCCTGGTCGAGTATAACAAAGTCCCCTGATCGAATGTAACAAAAGTCCCCTAATCGAGTATAACAAAGTCCCCTAATCGAGAATAAAAATGTCCCCTGGTCCAGCGTAACAAAGTCCCCTGATCGAGTATGAAAAAGTCCCCTGGCCCAGTATAACAAAGTCCCTAGATCGAGCATACAAAAGTCCACTGATCGATTATAACAAAGTCCCCCGGTCGAGTATAGCAAAGGGTCCTGATCGAGTAAGACAAAGTCCCCTGATCGAGTATAACAAAGGCCCCTGTTCGAGTCTAACAAAGTCCCCTTATCGAGTATAACAAATTCCCCTTATGGAGTATAACAAAGTCCCCTTATCGAGTAAAACAAAGTCCCCTATTCGAGTATAACAAAGGCCCCTGGTCGAGTATAACAAAGTCCCCTGATCGAGCGTAACAAAAGTCCCCTAATCGAGTATAACAAAGTCCCCTGATCGAGTATAAGTAAGTCCCCTGGCCCAGTATAACAAAGTCCCTAGATCGAGCATGCCAAAGTCCCCTGATCGATTATAACAAAGTCCCCCGGCCGAGTATAGCAAAGGGCCCTGATCGAGTAAGACAAAGTCCCCTGATCGAGTATAACAGAGCTCCCTAGATGAGTATAACAAAGTCCCCAGATCGAGCATAAGAAAGTCCCCTAATCGATTATAACAAAGTCCCCTGATCCTAGTATAACAAAGTCCCCTGGACGAGTATAACAAAGTTCCCTGAACCGAGTATAACAAAGTCCCCTGATCGAGAATAACATATCCCCTGATCGAGTATAACAAAGTCAATGGTGGAGTATAACAAAGTCCCCAGGTCGAGTATAACAAAGTTTTCTAATCGAGGATAACATAGGCCCCTGGCCGAGTATAACAAAGTCCTCTGATCAAGTATAACAAAGTCCCCTGATCGAGGATAACAAAGTCACCTAATCAAGTATAACAAAGTCCCCTGATCGAGTATAACAAAGTACCCTGATCGAGTATAATATATCCCCTGATCGAGTATAACAAAGTCCTCTGGTCGAGTATAACAAAGTCCCCTGATCGAGTATAACAAAGGCCCCTCATCGAGTATAGCAAAGTCCATTGGTCAAATATAGGAAAGTCCACTGATCGAGTATGACAAAGTCCCCAGATCAAGTATAAAAGAGTACCCTGGTCGAGTATAACAAAGTCCTCTGATCGAGTATAACAATCTCCCCTGGTCGAGCATAGCAAAGTCCCTTGGTCGAGTATAACAAAGCCCCCTCATCGAGTATAACAAAGGCCCCTAATCGAGTATAACAAAGTCCCCTGATTGAGTATAACAAAGCCCTCTGGTTGAGTATAACAAAGTCCCCTGATCGAGTATAACATATCCCTTGATCGAGTATAACAAAGTCCTCTGGTCGAGTATAAAAATAGTCCCCTGATCGCGTATAACAAAGTCCCCTGATCGTGTATAACACAGTCCCCTGATCGAGTATAACAAAGGCCCTTCATTGAAAATAACAAAGTCCATTGGTCAAGCATAAAAAAGTCCCCTTATCGAGTATAACAATGGCCCCTCATCGAGTATAACAAAGTCCATTGGTCAAGTATAAAAAAGTCCCCTGGTCCAGTATAACAAAGTCCCCTGATCGAGTATAACATATCCCTTGATCGAGTATAACAACGTCTCCTGGCCCAGTTTAACAAAGACCCTAGATCGAGCATAACAGAGTCCCCTAATCGATTATAACAAATTCCCCAGGTCAAGTATAACAAAGGGCCCTGATCGAGTAAGACAAAGTCCCCTAGTCGAGCATAACAAGTCCAATGATCCTAGTATATCAAAGACCCCTGGACGAGTATAACAAAGTACCCTGAACCAAGTATAACAAAGTCCCTGATCGAGTATAACATATCCCCTGATCGAGTATAACAAAGTTCCTGGTGGAGTATAACAAAGTCCCCTGGTCGAGTATAACAAAGCTTTCTAATCGAGTATAACAAAGGCCCCTGGTCGAGTATAACAAGGTTTTCTAATCGAGTATAACAAAGGCCCCTCGTCGAGTATAACAAAGTCCTGTGATTAAGTATATCAAAGTCCTTTGATCGAGTATAACAAAGTCCCCTAACCAAGTATAACAAAGTCCCCTGGTCGAGTATAACTAAGTCCCTGATCGAGTATAACAAAGGACCCTCATCGAGTATAGTAAAGTCCATTGGTCATATATATAGGAAAGTCCATTGATCGAGTATGACAAAGTCCCCTGATCAAGTATGAGAAAGTCGCCTGATTGAGTGTAACAAAGTCCCCTGATCGGGTATAACAAAGGCCCCTCATTGAGTATAACAAAGTCCATTGGTCAAGTATAAAAAAGTCCACTGGTGGAGTATAACAAAGTCCCCTGGTCGAGTATAACAAAATTTTCTAATCGAGTATAACAAAGGCCCCTGGCCGAGTATAACAAAGTCCTCTGATCAAGTATAACAAAGTCCCCTGATCGAGGATAACAAAGTCCCCTAATCAAGTATAACAAAGTCCCCTGATCGAGTATAACAAAGTCCCCTGATCGAATATAACATATCACCTGATCGAGTATAACAAAGTCCCCTGGTCGAGTATAACAAAGTCCCCTGATCGAGTATAACTAAGGCCCCTCATTGAGTATAACAAAGTCCATTAGTCAAGTATAAAAAAGTTCCCTCGTTGAGTATAACAAAGTCTTCTGATCAAGTATAACAAAGTCCTTTGATCGAGTATAAAAAAGTCCCCTAATCAAGTATAACAAAGTCCCCTGATCAAGTATAACAAAGTCCCCTGATTAAGTATAACATATCCCCTGCTCGAGTATAACAAAGTCCTCTGGTCGAGTATAACAAAATCACCTGATCGATTATAACAAAGTCCCCTGTTCGAGTAAAACAAAGTCCCCTCATCGAGTATAGCAAAGTCCATTGGTCAAATATAGGAGAGTCCACTGATCGAGTATGACAAAGTCCCCTGATCAAGTATAACAAAGTCCCCTGGTCGAGTATAACAAAGTCCCCTGATAGAGTATAACAAAGTCCCCTGGTCGAGTATAACAAAGGCCCCTTATCGAGTATAACAAAGTCCCCTGATTGAGTATAACAAATTCCCCTGATCGAGTATAACAAAGTCCTCTGGTTGAGTATTACAAAGTCCCCTCATCGAGTATAACATATCCCCTGATCGAGTATAACAAAGTCCTCTGGTCGAGTATAAAAAAATCCCCTGATCGAGTATAACAAAGTCCCCTGGTCGAGTATAACAAAGTTTTCTAATCGAGTATAACAAAGGCCCCTGGTCGAGTATAACAAAGTTCTCTGATCAAGTATAACAAAGTCCCTTGATCGAGTATAAAAAAGTCCCCTAATCAAGTATAACAGAGTCCCCTGATCAAGTATAACAAAGTCCCCTGGTCGAGTATAACAAAGGCCCCTTATCGAGTATAACAAAGTCCCCTGATTGAGTATAACAAATTCCCCTGATCGAGTATAACAAAGTCCTCTGGTTGAGTATTGCAAAGTCCCCTGATCGAGTATAACATATCCCCTGATCGAGTATAAAAAAGTCCCCTGGTCGTGTATAACAAAGTCCCCTGATCGAGTAAAACAAAGGCCCTCATCGAGTATAACAAAGTCCCCTGATCGATTATAACAAAGCCGCCTAATCGAGTATAACAAAGTCCCCATGTAGAGTATAACAAAGTCCCCTGTTCGAGTCTAACATTAAGTCCCCTTATCGAGTATAACAAATTCCCCTAATCGAGTGTAACAAAGTCCCCTTATCGAGCATAACAAAGTCCCCTGATCGAGTATAACAATGGCCTCTGGTCGAGTATAACAATGTCCCCTGATCGAGTATAACAAAGGCCCCTCATCGAGTATAGCAAAGTCCATTGGTTAAATATAGGAAAGTCCACACATCGAGTATAACAAAGTCTCCCGATCGAGTATAACAATGGCGTCTGCTCAAGTATAACAAAGTCCACTGATCAAGTATAAAAAAGTCCCATGGTCGAGAATAACAAAGTCCCCTAATCGAGTATAACAAAGTCCCCTGGTCGAGTATAGCAAAGTCCTCTGGTCGAGTAAAACAAAGCCCCCTCATCGAGTTTAACAAAGGCCCCTAATCGAGAATAACAATTTCCCCTGATTGAGTATAACAAACTCCCCTGATCGAGTATAACAAAAGTCCCCTGATCGAGTATAACAAAGTCCCCTGATCGAGTAAGACAAAGTCCCCTGATCGATTATAACAAAGTCCCCTGATCGAGTATTAAAAAGCTCCCTAGACGAGTTTAACAAAGTCCCATGATCGAGTATAACAAAGTCCCCTAATCGAGTATAACAAAGTCCCCTGGTCCAGTATAACAAAGCCCCCTAATCGAGTAGAACAAATCCCCTACTCGAGTATAACAAAGTCTCCAGGCCCAGTATAACAAAGTCCTCTGATCGAGTATAACAAAGTCACCTGAACGAGTATAACAAAGTCACCTGATCGAGTATAACAAAGTCCCCTGGTGGAGTATAACAAAGTCCCATTATCGAGTATAACAAAGGCCCCTCATCGAGTATAACAAAGTCCATTGGTCAAGTATAAAAAAGTTCCCTGGTCGAGTATAACAAAGTCCCCTAATCGAGTATAACAAAGTCCCCTGGTCGACTATAGCAAAGTCCCCTGGTCGAGTATAACAAAGCCCCGTCATCGAGTATAACAAAGGCCCCTAATCGAGTATAACAAAGTCCAATGATCGAGTATAACAAAGTCCCCTGGTCGAGGATAGCAAAGCCCCTTGATCGAGGTTTACAAAGCCTCCTGATCTAGTATAACAAAGTCCCCTGATCGAGTATAACAAAGACCCCTGCTCAAGTATAAAAATGTCCCCTGATCGAGTCCAAAAAAGGCCTCTAATCGAGTATAACAAAGTCCCTTGATCGAGTATAAAAAAGGCCCCTGACCGAGTATAACAAAGGCCCCTCATCGAGTATAAGAAAGTCTTCTGATCGAGTATAACAAAGCCGCCTAATAGAGTATAACAAAGTCCCCTGTTCGAGTCTAACAAAGTCCCCTTATCGAGTATAACACATTCCTCTTATCGAGTATGTCAAAGTCCCATTATCGAGTAAAACAAAGTCTTCTAATCGAGTATATCAAAGGCCCCTGGTCGAGTATAACAAAGTGTCCTGATCTAGTGTAACAAAAGTCCCCTAATCGAGTATAACAAAGTCTCCTAATCGAGAATAAAAATGTCCCCTGGCCCAGCGTAACAAAGTCCCTGATCGAGTATAAAAAAGTCCCCTGGCCCAGTATAACAAAGTCCCTAGATCGAGCATACCAAAGTCCCCTGATCGATTATAACAAAGTCCCCCGGTCGAGTATAGCAAAGGGCCCTGATTGAGTAAGACAAAGTCCCCTGATCGAGTATAACAAAGTCCCCTGTTCGATTCTAACAAAGTCCCCTTATCGAGTGTAACAAAAGTCTCCTAACCGGGTATAACAAAGTCCCCTAATCGAGAATATAAATGTCCCCTGGTGCAGCGTAACAATGATCCCTGATCGAGTATAAAAAAGTCCCCTGGCCCAGTATAACAAAGTCCCTAGATCGAGCATACCAAAGTCCCCTGATCGATTATAACAAAGTCCCCCTGTCGAGTATAGCAAAGGGCCCTGATCGAGTAAGACAAAGTCCCCTGATCGAGTATAACAAAGTCCCCTGATCCTAGTATAACAAAGCCCCCTGGACGAGTATAACAAAGTCCCCTGAACCGAGTAT
>NW_024740021.1:0-1640 GCF_018991925.1 Homarus americanus | reverse complement strand
GGACCTTTTTATACCTGATCAGGCCTTGTGATACTCGATCAGGGACTTTGTTATACCTCGACCAGGGACTTTGTTATACCTGATCAGGGCCTTTGTTATACTTGATCAGGGGCTTTGTTATACTTGGATCAGGGGACTTTGTTATTCTCGATAGGGGTCTTTGTTATACTCGATCAGGGGCTTTGTTATACTTGATCAGGGGCTTTGTTATACCCGATCAGGGACTTTGTTATTCTCGATAAGGGTGTCTTTGTTATACTCGATCAGGGGCTTTGTTATACTCGATCAGGGAACTTGTTATACTGATCAGGGTCTTTGTTATACCTGTTTAGGCGACTTTGTTATATTCGACCTGGGGACTTGTTATACTCGATCAGGGGCCTTTGTTTAACTCGATCAGGTCCTTTGTTATCCTGATCAGGGATTTGTTATACTCGATCAGGGGACTATGTTATTCTCGATCAGCTTTGATACTCGATCAGGAACTTTGTTATACTCGATCAGCCTTTGTTATAATCGTTCAGGGACTTTGTTATACCTCGACCAGACTTTGTTATACCTCGGTTTCCTTTGTTATACTTGATTAGGGGCTTTGTTATACTCGATCAGGGCTCTTAGTTATTCTCGATAAGGGAACTATACTCGATGAGGGGCTTTTTATACTCGATCAGGGAATTTTGTTATACTCGATCATGGGCCTTGTTATACTCGATCAGGGACTTTGTTATACTCGATCAGGGCCTTTGTTATACTTTGATCAGGGCTTTGTTATACTCGATCAGGGACTTTGTTATTCAGGATAAGGGGGCTTTGTTATACTCGATCAGGGGCATTGTTATACCCGATCAGAACTTTGTTATACTCGATCAGGGCCTTTTGTTATACTGTTCAGGCGTCTTTGTTATACTCGACCAGGGGCCTTTGTTATACTCGATCAGGGACTTTGTTATACTCGATCAGGGCCTTTGTTATACTTGGATCAGGGGCTTTGTTATACTCGATCAGGGACTTTGTTATTCAAGATAAGGGGGTTTTGTTATACTCGATTAGGGGCTTTTTATACTCGATCAGGAACCTTTGTTATACTCGATCAGGGGCCTTTGTTATACTCTGTTCAGGCGTCTTTGTTATACCCGACCAGGGTACTTTGTTATACTCGATCAGGGCCTTTGTTAAACCTCGATCAGGCCCTTTGTTATACCGATGAGGGGGCTTTGTTATAATCGATCAGAGGACTTTGTTTTTACTCTATGAGGAGGCTTTGTAACCTCGATCAGGAACTTAATTATATTCGGTGAGGGGACTTTGTTATACTGGATCAGGAGATTTTGTTTTACTCGATCTGGGGCTTTTGTTATACTCGATCAGGGCCTTTGTTATACCCGATCAGGGGACTTTGTTATACTCGACCTGGGACTTTGTTACACTCGATTTGGAGCCTTGTCTCTCTTGATCAGGGGGCTTTGTTATCCTCGATCAGAACTTTATTATACTCGTGAGGGACATTGTTATACTGGATAAGGGACTTTGTTTTACTCGTTGAGGGGCTTTGTTATACTCGATTAGGGGACTTTGTTATACTCGAACAGGGCCTTTGTTATACTCGATCAGGGCCTTTGTTATACTCCGATCAGGGGACT
>NW_024740020.1:0-12439 GCF_018991925.1 Homarus americanus | reverse complement strand
TTCATGCACAGTTTCTCCCAGGCACACCCCCTGACACTCCCAGGCACACCCGACACTCCCAGGCACAACTCCTGACACTCTAAAGATCCCCACTGCAGGCACACCTCTGACACCCCATTTACACCTCTAACACCCCAGGTACACCTCCGATACTCCCAGGTACACCTCTGACACTCCCAGGCACAACCTCTGACACTCCAGGCACAACAATGACACTCCCAGCACACCCTGACATTCCAGGCACACCGCTGACACTCCCAGGCACACCGACACTGCCAGGCACACCTCTGACACCCATGCCACCCCAGACACATGCACACCCCAGACCCCCAAGGCACACCCCAGACACTCCAGGCACATCACCACACCCCAGGCACACCCCTGACACCCAGGCACACCCTGACACCCCAGGCACACCAGACACTCCCAGGCACACCTGTGACACTTCCAGGCACACCTCTGACACTTCGAGGCCCCTGACACTCCCAGGCACACCCCTGACACTCCCAGGTACACCCCAGACACTCACAGTTACACCTCGACACCCCAGGCACACCTCTCACACTCCCAGCCACACCTCTGACACTCCCCAGCCACACTCTGATAATCCTGCACACTCCTCTGACACCCCAGCCACACCTGACACCCCAGGCACTCCTGATCTCCCAGGCACACCCCACACCCAGGCACCACACACATGCACACCTCAGACACTCCCAGGCACACCCTGACACTCCAGGCACACCCCAGACACTTCCAGGCACACCTCTGACACTGCCAGGCACACCTCTGACACCGGCAGGCACACCTCTGACACCCCAGGCACACCTCAACAATCCCCAGGCACACCTCCGACACTCCCAGGCACACCTCTGACACTCCCAGGCACAACTCTGACACCCCAGTACAACATTTGACACTCCTAGGCACACCTCTGACATTCCCCAGCTACACCTCTGACACCCCAGGTACACCCTGATACTCCCAGGCACACCTCTGACATCCCAGCATACCTGATACTCCCAGGCATTCCTCCGATCTCCAAGGCACACCTCTGACACCCCAGGTACCCTCTGACAATCACAGGCACACCCCAGACACCCCAGGCACACTCTGACACCCCAGTGCCCCTCTGACACTCCCAGGCACACCCAGACACCCCAGTACACCCCTGACACTGCCAGCACACCTCTGACACTGGCAGGTACACCCTGACACTCCCCAGGCACACTCAGACACTCACAGCTACACCTCCGACACTCCCAGTTGCCACCTCCGACACTCCCAGTTACACCCCTGACACGTCCAGGCACACCCCTGACACTCCCCAGTTACACCCCCTGACACCAGGCACACCCCGACACTCCCAGGCACACCCGACACCCCAGCCACACCCTCTGATACCCCAGGCACACCCCTGAGCACCCCAGGCACACCACCGACACCCCAGGCACCCTCCGATCCCTCCCAGGCACACCTCTGACACTCCCAGGCACCCTCTGACACTCCGTGCACACCTCTGACACTCCCAGGCACACCCCCTGACACTCCCAGGCACAACAAAGACACTTCCGGCACACCCCCGACATTCCCCAGGCACACCTCTGACACTCCCCAGGCACACCCTCTGACACCCCAGGCACACCTCTGACAACTCCCAGGCACAAAAATGACACTCCCCAGGCACACCCCTGACATTCCAGGCACACCTGCTGACACACCGCTGACACCGCCAGGTGACACCCCGACACCCCAGACACCCCAGGCACACCCCAGCACACCCCAGGCACACCCCAGACACCCAGCGCACACCACACCGGCACACCCCTGACACCCCAGGCACACCTCTGACACCCCAGGCACACCCCAGACCCCAGGCACACCTGACACTCCAGGCACACCTCTGACACTTCGAGGCACACCTCTGACACCCCAGGCACACCTCTGACACCGCAGGCACACTGACACTCACAGTTACACCTCCGACACTCCCAGTCACACCTCCGTCACTCCCAGTCACACCTCTGACACTCCCCAGGCACACCTCTGATACCCCAGGCACACCCCCTGACACCCCAGTTACACCCCTGACACTCCCCAGCCACACCTCTGACACACTCCCAGCCACACCTCTGACACCCCAGGCACTCTGACACCACAGGCACACCTGACACCTCAACACACCCCAACAACCCAGGCACACCTCCGATACCCCAGGCACACCTCCACATCCCAGTACAACAATGACAACTCCCCAGGCACACCCCTGACACTCCCCAGGCACACCTCTGACACTCCCAGGTACCCTCCGACACCCCAGGCACACCTCTGACACTCCCAGGCACACCCCTGACACTCCCCAGGCACACCTCTGACACTCCCAGCCACACCTCTGACACTCCCCAGGCACTCCTCTGACACTACAGGTACACCTCTGACACTCCCCAATGCACACCCCAGACACCCCAGGCACACCTCTGACACTCCCAGGCACACCCCTGACACTCCAGGCACACCCCTGACACCCCAGGAACACCTGACACCCCAGGCACACCCCAGACACCCCGGCACACCCCGACACTGGCAGGCACACACCCCAACACTCCAGGCACACCCAGACACTCACAGCCACACCTGATAACCCTGTGCCACACCTCCGACACTCCCAGTTACACCCTTGACACGTCCAGGCACACCCTGACACTCCCCAGGCACACCCCTGACACTTGGGTACACCTCTGACTCTCCCAGCACACCCCTGACACTCCCCAGCCACACCTCTGACACTCCCAGCCACACTCCTCTGACACTCCCCAGCCACACCTCATGACACTCCCAGCCACACCTCTGATACTCCAGGCACACTGACACTCCCAGGCACACCTCCGATACCCCAGGTACCTCGATTCTCCGGCACACCTCTGACACTCCCAGGCACCTCCGACACCCAGGCACCCCAGACACCCAGGCACACCTCTGACACCCCAGGCACACCCCAGACACCCAGGCACACCTCTGACACTGGTGCACACCTCTGACACTGGCAGGCACACCTCCTGACACCCCAGGCACACCCCAACACTCCGGTGCACACCTGATACCCCAGGCACACCTCTGACACCCCAGGTACAACTTGACACTCCCAGGCACAACAATGACACTCCAGGTACACCCCTGACATTCTCAGCCACACCTCTGACACTCCCAGGCACACCTCTGATAACCCCAGGCACACCTCTGACACCCCAGGCATACCCCGATTCCCAGGCACCCTCCCGATTCTCCAAGGCACACCTCTGACACCCCAGGCACCCTCTGACACTCACAGGCACACCCCAGCACACCTACACACCTCTGACACCCCCAGGCACACTCTGACACCCCAGGCACACTCAGACACTCCAGGCACACCTCTGACACTGCCAGGCACACCTCTGACACTGGCAGGCACACCTCTGACACTCCCAGGCACACCCTCAGACACCACAGTTACACCTCCGACACCTCCCAGTTCCACCTCCGACACTCCCAGTTACACCCCTGACACGTCCAGTTACACCCTGACACTCCCCAGTTACACCCCTGACACGTCCAGGCACACCCCTGACACTAGGCACACCCTGGACACTCCCAGCCACACCCTGATACTCCCAGGCACACCTCTGACACCCAGGCACACCACCGATACTCCAGGCATCCGATTCTCCCAGGCACACCTCTGACACTCCAGGCACTCCCTCTGACACTCCCCAGGCACACCTCTGACAATTCCCAGGCACACCTCTGATACCCTGTACAACAATGACACTAGCACACCCCTGACATTCCCCAGGCACACCTCTGACACCCCAGGCACACCCCAGACACTCCCCAGGCACACCTCTGACACCCCAGGCACACTGACACTCAAAGGCATACTGACACTCCCAGGCACACCCTGACACTCCCAGGCACACCGCTGACACTGCCAGGCACACCTCTGACACCCATGCACACCCCAGACACTTGGGCACACCTCAGACACTCCCAGGCACACCCCAGACACCCCAGGCACATCACACACTCCCAGGCACACCCCTGACACTCACAGTTACACCTCCGACACTCCCAGGTACACCTCTGACACTGCAGGCACAACAATGACACCCCAGGCACACCTCAGACACCCCAGGTACATCACCAACACCCCAGGCACACCCCTGACACTCCCAGCCACACCTTGATACCCCAGCCACACCTCTGACACCTCAGGCACACCTCCGATACTCCCCAGGTACTCCTCCGATTCACCCAGGCACACCCCTGACACCCCCAGGTACCCTCTTTCACCCCAGGCACACCTCTGACACTCCCCAGGCACCTCCGATACTCCCAGGTACCCTCCGATTCTCCCAGGCACACCTCCTGACACTCCCAGGCACTCCTCTGACACCTCACAGGCACACCTTAGACACCCCAGGCACACCTCTGACACCCAGGCACACCTCAGACACCCAGGCACACCTCTGACACACTGCCAGGCACACCTCTGACACTGGCAGGCACCTCTGACACTAGGCACACCCCAACACCCCAGGCACACCCCTGACACTCCCAATGCACACCCCAGACACCCCAGGCACACCTCTGACACTCCCAGGCACACCCCTCACACCCAGGCACACCCCTGACACTCCCAGGAACACCTCAGACACCCCAGGCACACCTCTGACACTGCCAGGCACACCCCCTGACACCCCAGGCACACCTCAGACACTCCCCAGGCACACCTCTGACACTGCCAGGCACACACCTGACACCCCCAGGCACACCCCATACACCCCAGGCACACCCCAGACACTGCAGGCACACCCCTGACCCCAGGCACACCTCTGACACCCCAGGCACCTCCTGACACCCCAGGCGCACACCACTGACACTCCCAAGCACACCTCTGGCACCCAGGTACACCTCAACACCCCAGGCACACCTCTAACACTTGCACACCTCAGACACTCACAGCCACACCTCCGACACTCCCAGTTACACCTCCGACACCCCAGTCACACCCCTGACACTCCCCAGCCACACCTCTGACATTCCCAGCCACACCTGACACTGCCCATGCACACCTCTGATACCCCAGGCACACCTCTGACACTCCCAGGTGCACCGATACTCCCCAGGCATCCTCCGATTCTCCACACACCCCTGACACCCCATGTACCTCTGACACTCACAGGCACACCCCAGACACTCCCCAGGCACACCTCTGACACTCCCAGGCACACCTCTGACACCCAGGCACACCTCAGACACCCCAGGCACACCTCTGACACTGCCAGGCACACCTCTGACACTGGCAGGCACACCTCTGACACTCCCAGGCACACCCCAGACACTCTGAGCCACACCTCCCACACCCCACACACCTCCGACACCAGTCACACCCCTGACACGTCCAGGCACACCCCGACACTCCCAGTTACACCCCTGACACGTCCAGGTACACCCTGACACTCCCCAGGCACACCCTGACACTCCCAGCCACACCTCTGATACTCCCAGCCACACCTCTGACACTGCGCCACATCCGATAATCCCCAGGCACCTCCGATTCACCCAGGCACACCTCTGACACCCCAGGTACCTCTGACACTCCCCAGGCACACCTCTGACACTCGCAGGCACACCTCCGATAACACTGTACCTCCCGATTCTCCGGCACACCTCTGACACCCCAGGCACTCTCTGACACTCACAGGCACACCCCAGACACCCCCAGGCACACCCCTGACACCCCAGGACCCCAGACACTTCCAGGCACACCCCTGACACTGGCAGGCACACCTCTGACACTGGCAGGTACACCTCTGACACTCCCATTTACACCCTAACACTCCCAGGCACACCTCCGATACTCCCAGGTACACCTCTGACACTCCCAGGCACACCCTGACACTCCCCAGGTACAACATGACACACTCCCAGGCACACCCCTGACATCCCAGGCACACCGCTGACACTCCCCAGGCACACCGCTGACACCCAGGCACACCTCTGACCCATGCACACCCCAGACACCCCAGGCACACCCAGACACCCCAGGCACACCTCAGACACCCCAGGCACATCAACTAACACCCCAGGCACACCCCTGACACCCCAGGCACACCTCTGACACCCCAGGCACACCTCAGACACTCCCAGGCACACCTGTGACACTTCCAGGCACACCTCTGACACTTGAGGCACACCTCTGACACCCCAGGCACACCTCTGACACCCCAGGCACACCTCAGACACTCACAGTTACACCTCCGACACTCCCAGGCACACCTCTGACACTCCCAGCCACACCTCTGACACTCCCAGCCACACCTCTGATACCCCAGGCACACCTCTGACACTCCCAGGCACACCTGATACTCCCAGGCACCTCCGATTCCCAGGCACACCTCTGACACCCAGGCACCACCCCAAAGGCACACCCCAGACACCGGCACACCCCTGACACCCCGGCACACCCCAGACACTCCAGGCACACCTCGACACTGCCAGGCACACCTCTGACACTGGCAGGTACACCTCTGACACTCCCAGGCACACCTCTAACACTCCCCAGGTACACCTCCGATACTCCAGGTACACCTCTGACACTCCCAGGTACAACTCTGACACCCCGGTACAACAATGACACTCAGGTACACCCCTGACATTCTCAGCTACACCTCTGACACTCCCAGGCACACCTCTGATAATCCCATACACACTGACACTCCCAGGCATACCTGATACTCCCAGGCATTCCTCCGATTCCCCAAGGCACACCTCTGACATCCCAGGCACTCCTGACACTCACAGGCACACCCCAGACACCCCCAGGCACACCTCTGACACCCCAGGCACACCTCTGACACCCCAGGCACACCCCAGACACTCCCAGGCACACCTCTGACACTGCCAGGCATACCCTCTGACACTGGCAGGCACACCTCTGACAGTGCCACCCCAGACACCTTTACAGCTACACCTGACACCCCAGTTACACCTCCGACACTCCCAGTTACACCCCGACACGTCCAGGTACACCCTGACACTCCCAGTTACACCCCTGACACGTCCAGGCACACCCCACACCCCAGGTACCCCTGGACACTCCCCACACCTCTGATACCCCAGGCACACCTGACACTCCCAGGTACACCACCGATACTCCCAGGTACCCTCCGATTCTCCCAGGCACCTCTGACACTCCCCAGGTACTCCTCTGACACTCCCAGGCACACCTCTGACACTCCCAGGCACACCTCTGATACTCCCAGGTACAACAATGACACTCAGGCACACCCCACATTCCCAGGCACACCTCTGACACCCCACACCTCAGACACCCCAGGCACACCCTCTGACACCCCAGGCACACTCTGGATACCAAAGGTATACCCCTGACACCCAAGGCACACCGCTGACACCCCAGGCACACCGCTGACACTGCCAGGCACACCCCTGACACCCATGTACACCCCAGACACCCCAGGCACACCCTCAGACACTCCAGGCACACCCAGACACCCCCAGGCACATCACTAACACCCCAGGCACACCCCTGACACTCCACAGTTACACCTCCACACCCCAGGCACACCTCTGACACTCCAGGTACAACAATGACACTCCCCAGGCACACCTCAGACACTCCCAGGCACATCACTAACACCCCCAGGCACACCCCTGACACTCCCCAGCCACACCTTGATACCCCAGCCACACCTCTGACACCTCAGGCACACTCCTGATACTCCCCAGGCACTCCTCCGATTCACCCAGGCACACCTCTGACACTCCCCAGGCACTCTTCACCCCAGGCACACCTCTGACACCCCAGGCACACCTCCGATACTCCAGGTACCTCCGATTCTCCCAGGCACACCTCTGACACCCCAGGTACCCCTCTGACACTCACAGGCACACCTTAGACACCCCAGGCACACCCCTGACACTCCCAGGCACACCCCAGACACTTCCAGGCACACCTCTGACACTGCCAGGCACACTCTGACACTGGCAGGCACACCTCTGACACCCCAGGCACACCCCCACCCCAGGCACACCTCTGACACTCCCCAATGTACACCCCAGACACCCCAGGCACACCTCTGACACTCCCAGGCACACACCCCTGACACCCCAGGCACACCCCTGACACTCCCAGGAACACCCAGACACTCCCAGGCACACCTCTGACACTGCCAGGCACACCCTGACACCCAGGCCACCAGACACCCCAGGCACACCTCTGACACTGCCAGGCACACACCTGACACCCCAGGCACACCCCACACACTCCCCAGGCACACCTCACACTCGCAGGCACAACCTCTGAACTCCCAGGCACACCTCTGACACCCCAGGCACCCTCTGACACTCCCAGGCACACCACTGACACCCCATGTACACCTCTGGGACTCCCAGGCACCCCTAACACCCCAGGCACACCCCCAACACCCCAGGCACACCCCCAGACACTCACAGTTACACCTCCGACACTCCCAGTTACACCCTGACACTCCCCAGTCACACCCCACACCCAGCCACACCCTGACATTCCCAGCCCACCTCTGACACTGCCATGTACACCTCTGATACTCCCAGGTACACCTCTGACACCCCAGGTACCTCCGATACTCCCCAGGTACCTCCGATTCTCCGCGGCACACCTCTGACACTCCCATGTACCCTCTGACACTCACAGGCACACCTCAGACACCCCAGGCACACCTCTGACACCCCAGGCACACCTCTGACACCCCAGGCCACCTCAGACACTCCCAGGCACACCTCTGACACTGCCAGGTACACCCTGACACTGGCAGGTACACCTCTGACACTCCCCAGGCAAACCTCAGACACTCACAGTTACACCTGACACTCCCACACACCTCCGACACTCCCAGTTACACCCTGACACGTCCAGGTACACCCCTGACACTCCCAGGTACACCCTGACACTCCCAGCCACACCTCTGATACCCCAGCCACACCTCTGACACTCTCAGGCACACCTGATACTCATACCTCCGATTCACCCAGGCACACCCTGACACCCCAGGTGCACCCTCTGACACCCCAGGCACACCTCTGACACTCCCAGTACACCTCCGATACCTCCAGGCATCCTCCGATTCTCCCAGGTACACCTCTGACACCCCAGGTACCCTCTGACACCACAGGCACACCCAAACACCCCCAGGCACACCTCTGACACCCCAGGCACACCCCAGACACCTCCAGGTACACCTTGACACTGGCAGGCACACCCTCTGACACTGGCAGCCACCCCTGACACCCCATTTACACCTCTAACACTCCCCAGGCACACCTCCATACTCCCAGGCACACCTCTGACACTCCCAGGTACACTTGACAATTCCCAGGTACAACAATGACACCCAGGTACACCCCTGACATTCCCAGGCACACCGCTGACACTCCCAGGCACACCGCTGACACTGCGGCACACCTCTGACACCATGTACACCTCAGACACCCAGGCACACCCCAGACACTCCCAGGCACACCTCAGACACTCCCCAGGTCACTAATACTCCCAGGCACACCCCTGACACCCCCAGGCACACTCTGACACCCAGGCACACCTCAGACACTCCCAGGCACACCTGAGACACTTCCAGGTACACCTCTGACACTTCGAGGCACACCTCTGACTCCAGCACACCTCTGACACCCAGGCACACCTCAGACACTCACAGTTACACCTCCGACTCCCAGGTACACCTCCCAGCACTCCCCAGCTACACTCTGACACTCCCAGCCCACCTCTGATACTCCCAGGTACACCTCTGACACTCCCAGGTACACCTCCGATACTCCCAGGCACACCTCTGACACTCCCAGGTACACCTCTGACACTCCCAGGTACTCTCTGACACTCACAGGCACACCTCAGACACTCCCAGGCACACCTCTGACTTCCCCAGGTACACCTCAGACACTTCAGGCACACCTCTGACACTGCCAGGTACACACCTCTGACACTGGCAGGTACACCTCTGACACTCCCAGGCACACCTCCTAACACTCCCAGGTACACCTCCGATACTCCCAGGTACACCCTCTGACACTCCCAGGTACAACTCTGACACTCCAGGTACAACAATGACACTCCCAGGCACACCCCTGACATTCAGCCACACCTCTGACACTCCCAGGTACACCTCTGATACTCCCAGGTACACCTCTGACACTCCCAGGTATACCTCCGATACTCCCCAGGTATTCCTCCGATTCTCCCAGGTACACCTCTGACACTCCCAGGTACTCCTCTGACACTCCAGGTACCTCAGACACTCCCGTACACTCTGACACTCCCACACCTCTGACACTCCCAGGTACACCTCAGACCTCCCAGGTACACCTCTGACACTGCCAGGTACACCTCTGACACTGGCAGGTACACCTCTGACACTCCCAGGCCTCAGACACTCACAGTTACACCTCCGACCTCCCAGTTACACCTCCGCACTCCAGTTCACACCCCTGACACGTCCAGGTACACCCTGACACTCCCAGTTACACCTGACACGTCCAGGTACACCCCTGACACTCCCAGGTACCCGGACACTCCAGCTACACCCTCTGATACTCCCAGGCACACTCTGACACTCCCAGGTACACCGATACTCCCAGGTACTCCTCCGATTCTCCCAGGCACACCTCTGACACTCCCAGGTACTCCTCTGACACTCCCAGGCCCCCTGACACTCCCAGGTACACCTCTGATACTCCCAGGTACAACAATGACACTCTCAGGTACACCTGACATTCCCGTACACCTCTGACACTCCCAGGTACACCTCAGACACTCCCAGGTACACCTCTGACACTCCCAGGTACACTTCAGATACTCAAGGTACCCCTGACACTCCCAGGTACACCTGACCTCCCAGGTACCCCTGACACTGCAGGCCACCTCTGACACTCCCATGTACACCTCAGACACTCCCAGGTACACCTCAGACACTCCCAGGTACACCTGACACTCCCAGGTACATCACTAACACTCCCAGGTACACCCCTGACACTCACATTACACCTCCGACACTCCCAGGTACCTCTGACACTCTCGCAGGCCAACAATGACCTCCCAGGTACACCTCAGACACTCCCAGGTACATCACTACCTCCCAGGTACACCCCTGACACTCCCAGCTACCTTTGATACTCCCAGCTACACCTCTGACACTCTCAGGTACACCTCCCATACTCCGAGTACTCTCCGATTCACCCAGGTACCTCTGACACTCCCAGGTACTCTCTTTCACTCCCAGGCACCTCCCAGCCTCCCGTGCCTCCGATCTCCCAGGTACTCCTCCGATTCTCCCAGGCACCTCTGACACTCCCAGGTACTCCTCTGACACTCAGGGTTCTTAGACACTCCCAGGTACACCTCCCTGGCCTCCCAGGTACACCTCCAGACACTTCCAGGCACACCTCTGACACTGCCAGGTACACCTCTGACACTCAGGGCACACCTCCTGACACTCCCAGGTGCACCTCTACTACTCCCAGGTACACCTCTGACACTCCCCAATGTACACCTCAGACACTCCAGTGCACCTCCTGACACTCCCAGGTACACCCCTGACACTCCCAGGTACACCTGACACTCCAGGAACACCTCAGACACTCCCAGGTACACCTCTGACACTGCCAGGTACACCCCTGACACTCCCAGGCACACCTCAGACTCCCAGGTACACCTCTGACACTGCCAGGTACACCTGACACTCCCAGGTCACACCTCATACACTCCCAGGTACACCTCAGACACTCGCAGGCACACCTCACCACCCCAGGTACACCTCTGACACTCCCAGTGCCTCCTCAGCCTCCCAGGCACACCACCTGACACTCCCCATGTACACCTGGGACTCCCAGGTGCACCTCCTAACCCCAGGTACACCTCTAACACTCCCACACCTCCAGACACTCACAGTTACACCTCCGACACCCCAGATCACCTCTGACCTCCCAGTTACACCCTGACACTCCAGCTACACCTCCTGACATTCCCAGCTACACCTCTGACACTGCCATGTACACCTCTGATCTCCCAGTGCACCTCTGACACTCCCAGGTGCCTCCCGATACTCCAGGTACTCCTCCGATTCTCCAAGTACACCTCTGACACTCCCATGTGCTCCTCTGACACTCACAGGTACACCTCAGACACTCAGAGTACACCTCTGACCTCCCAGGTACCTCTGACACTCCCAGGTACACCTCAGAACCTCCCAGGTACACCTCTGACACTGCCAGGTACACCTCTGACACTGGCAGGTACACCTCTGACACTCCAGGTAAACCTCAGACACTCACAGTTACACCTCCGACACTCCCAGTTACACCTCCGACACTCCCAGTTCACACCCCTGAC
>NW_024740019.1:0-12990 GCF_018991925.1 Homarus americanus | reverse complement strand
AAACATAGTTAGTCATGTTTAAATTAGGAAGCGTTCAATTAGGATAGGATTCGTCCAGTTCACGTGATTAGGTTAAAACAAATTATAAAAACAATAAGAATGGTGATAGTCAGATATTATGTCATCTACAAACTCTTCTATAAGGCATTAATAAACACGGCTCGTCTGTATACTGTTTATATTTCTGGTAAGTCACATAGTATCAGTCTCTGGATGTTATGACAACCACACTATGCTGTCAGAAGAATCTTTTCTAAGGTTGCTCTTCTGGTCACGCTAAGGCATGTCCGTTCCTCTTCTTCACATAACTTGATGAAATTGATATGTAAGGTGATCTCTATCTCTTACGGTGAATTAGTAGCAAGTCAAAGCATTGAAACATAATCCTATGTTAATAAAAGGAACATCGATATCATATTTCATTGTTATCCTGGTTCCATGGTGCATTTGTTACCACATGATGTTGATGCAAATTAATTAGAAGTTTACTTGTTTCAGAAAAAAAATGTAAAGGTTAAAATTCACCCACTTAAGAAAACCCTATGTGCGAGATGTGAGATTTATAACTTTCGCAGTACAGTGCAGATTAATTAATTAAATTAAGGGTAAGTTAACACAAATTTTCCTTAAATCGTAATACTGTTTCCCAGTACAGTACATAAATTTCCTTACTCTAAGTATTTAAAATACCTAAATAGTTGAGGCACAGAAATACGCAAGAAAAACATTGTTGACTAGATAAATTATATTAGTGATGTCTCATGCACAGAACATATAGTTTTTATACGAGGCCAGTCTGTAGGTTATAGGTCCCCGACAGTTACATTAGAGTGTCATCCTATTATAATGTAACCAGCATCTTGTTATTTCTTATTGCGCCCTTCCTAAAAATATCACAACTGTAGTAAATAGGTATTAAATGACTTTTAGTCCCTGATTTGAAAATTCCTCATTTGCACCAAGAGAAATGTCAAGGATGTCTGGAGAATGGTAACGTGTCTTGAGGAACTAATCTTTTTTAAAGTCGTCAACATAAGTGAGACGGCCAGCTGTTGTTTGAGGCATTATTGTGATATATAGGATATCAAAAACAAAGTTACATTATTAGTGTGAATAAGAGAATCATTTTGTGTGTAAATGTATTGAGTCAATACCTTAATTTCCTGTAGACAACATGAAGTCCTCACTGCATATTTTAAGTAATTACAAATAAAAATACATGCGAAGTTGTTTTTTTTCTATTTCTCATTGAATGGTATAACATTGTTGTGAACCACCCTGTTGTTTTCTTCTGTATTCTCTACTTAACGAGTTATGTATTTACTTTCATTGTGTCCTGTGGTCCTAATGACATTTTATTGTCCCCAACAGCTATCTGTAAGGGGTCCCGTCTGTTGCAGTGAAACACAACAATCGATTTGGGATCATGCCAATTTTATATGACTTGTATTATATCTGACTGTGGTAAGCCCTATAATGTATTACTATGTTTGAACAGCTACGGTTACTCAGCACGAGCTTTACATTAGTTCATACACAAGACATCGATAATACAAATTTACTGGGAATACATCTAGTTTCTCTGTGATAAATCCTGCAGAACTTAATGCCGCATGAGGGTATACCATACTCAACTGACAATGGATAAATCGCTTCTTTATGTATGAAAGTATATCGAGAATATTACTAAAGGAGGGTATTATATAATTCACATCTTGTCTTAAACAAATTATCCTTTTAGCTTTTAGAAAAGGTATACTCTTGTTGCATACTGCGTGAGGGTAGGTTAACGCGTGGGTCTTGGTCGTTCTGCCTCAAGTAATCTTCGCTTTTCAGGTTAAGGCGTTGTCGTGTTTAACTTAAGAATGTCCAGACATAGGCGTCCTCATTATAACATTCGACATTATACTTCTCGTGGATGAAACTTGTTACATTCACTGTGTTGCCTTAGTTGCTCTTAAAACTGGATCTAGAGTATTTGAGGTTGGTTACGGTAAATGCGTCAGGTAACTGAAGTAAGAATGCACCTAACTGGTTCACTTCGGCCAAAGCACAAATATAGCACCCAAAAACAACTGTGGAATTATTATGAAACTCTACCTTAAAGATATGTTCACTTAGATACATTCATGAGACAAAATTGAAGTACAGAATCTTTGCAAAGATTCTGTGGAGTGCGTAAAGCATGTCTCCTACTTGGTCAAGATAGTCCGAGTGTTAGTTTTAGTGGTATTTTGGACGTTATTTTTTGTGTACATTCTAACAGCTTCAGCTACCAAGCAACCTCCAGGAATCTGGACCCTGAGCTGTTCCATGATGTTTAAACACCTGTATTGATACAGGTATTTCAGAAACTATATTACACACAGGTAAATCAATGTAAACAATAATCACCTCTGAGTGCCGGGTACCGAACCCAGACCACCACGAAGGCAGGAAGCTTATCCACTGAACCACGATAGTTAAAATGTGGAAGCTTTTAGTGGTGGTCTGGGTTCGGTACCCGGTACTCAAAGGTGATTATTGTTTACCTGTATTAATGAAGATAATTTCATATAACCTGTCATGATTTGTACAAAGGTGTGTCATTGAAACCTCAGACAATTTACTACAACCTTCATTATGTCTTGTTTCTTGTCCTTTAATTTGCTCGGTACCAAGAGGGTGTTTATTACATGCAGTGTTTATAAACTGAAATATGTATACTGTATATTAAGAGCCTTACCCCACTCTCACTTCTAGTGAGTCATGGGGAAACAGACATCTCAAGAATGGGGGAAACAATGGGAGAGAATTATACAAGGAACGAGCAGAAAGCGACAAGGAAAGTTATCGGTAAAGGTATTAACATGTTTTAACAACTAAGGTATTCTCATGCATAGAACACAGAGCCTGATTCTATACTATACTGTACAAAAAAAATAAAAATTAGAAAATAAACTCTTTGACAGGCTGTGGCTGACACAATAAGAAGAAATACGCAAAAAAAAAAAATCCTCATAACTCCAGTTTCATACTGAACTATACCTGGATAATTAATGTTCTGTTTGAAGAAACCTCGTTACTGTGATTACCATACGTTAGGTTTTTAAAACGTCATTATCCGGTTAGCCCTTTATTTCTGCACAAAGCTTACAGGGAGACAAAAGGCTTCTCACAGAAGCTGGGAATTACAGGTTGTAAGTGTGGACGCATCCTTCCTAGTGACATAATTCACGGGTGTGAGCATTAACACATACCTACCCTTAAGATTACCCATATCCTAGACACTATGTTATTAGTGACAATGTGTTGACAGTCACAGTAACTCGACATACCTGTACAAGAGGGAAAGTCTCACAGGTGAAGAAATACTGTAGAAAATTTAACAGCCTTACAGAGCTGTCCGTCTCGATCCATCTAGCATCAGTAGTTTCCAGCTAACTAGCAGGATCGCTAGTTTTGTCACACTAGTGGTATAAGTGTTGCGTCCTGACTAGTACCATCAGTAGTTTCGATCCAACTATCGCAGTTTATGGCACAGCTAATATTGAAAAATATCGACCTTACTAACTTTGTTCTCTCACACTCAGTAGGATCGAGACATCACCAAATTCGTATCATGGCTCCATTTTCTTCAGTTTTTCTCTTTTAATTATACCTGACTTAGCAGATGGAAAACATAGATTACATTTAACAGGCAACTTTTCCAAACCAATGTCAATGCTATGTACTGTATACTTAAACTGCCCCAAGGTTGCATGCTTTATTATGGTCTCGATATAAAGTAATTCACAGGCAAAGAAAAATGGCTAGCTACCGTATGTATAATATTCACTATTCAACACAATGAAAGATGTAATTTTTTAATACTTACAACATTTACTATTGCAAATGCCATATTAGTAAAGGTTAAAAGTAACCACACTTTATGTCAGTAGAAGTAAATATTATACTAATATTATGACATGTACGGTTAACATAAAACTAATACTAAATACAGCTAGTAACTAACATTGTGAATATTTTTTTACCACAAATCATCCCACAAAGTTATGCACTTATTAAATCACAATATATTTATCTGTCCATTTAGAGGGTGTGCTCGCATAGACCATCACTAAATAAGTTCTTTACAAACATATATAATTCAAATTATCGGATAAATATGGACTGTGAGGGACTGTATGAAAAATTGTTCACAAATTGTATCAAGGAAAACCAGACAATAACAAACTGGTTGTGTTGATCTTTGGGACTAATGCTAAATATGTATTACCTGGTGACAATACATCACCCAAAATACCACCTTTTATCAGCATATCTAAATTCGGCAAGTTAGATTTAAGAATTATATTTAAATACAAAGAAAGTAACATACAGTACTTCGGTGTCGAACCTGAACTCACATCGGGAAATTTTCATCGCATTTTGTTGTAATACATGACGCTTCAGAAGACATGTATAAGCCTTCAGCAAATCAAAACATAAAGGAAATACAATATAAATCTTAAAATACCATAAGAGCTTACAGTAACACGAACGACTATTTAAGAAAACCCTTCCTTTGATACGTGAAGGATCTGATCACATTACACTACTTATTCTACTGTAAGATATAATGTATAATTACAGAGACATTTATGGCTAATATGATGGAATTCATGAGACGACGTATACTGTACCTGGAACTGTCTAAATACTGAAATATTTTACAGCAAACACAATCCAAATACAGTATTCAGATGTTTTTAGCCATATACAAAAACCTGTACTGAGAGATACAGCTAAAACCTACCAGAATATTTGAAATCACAGCTAACACAATTCAAATATTGAGCTTTTAATAACTAACTTGATACGTATACTTAATCATTTACAGTTAACGTCATAAGAATATTTGGATTTACAGCAAACACAACCTAAATATTGAAGCAGTTACAGTTAGGATTCCAAACATAAACATTCCATATTATGAGGGATTTACAACTAATAATGTAAACAGTCAGACATTTTACAGCTCATATTCAATTTTATGACACTGGGATTTCTAGTTAACTCTGTACTTAAACATTTTACAGCTAACACAATCTATTCCAAATATGGAGGCAATTATAATTAACATAACCTGGACACAAACATATTTACAGCTAACATAATATGAAATTTTGGGGGGATTTGCAGCAATCACTACATTATCAAAATACTAAGAGATTTACAAAGTAACTTTACACTACGCGTCTTATTAGTTTATTTACAGCTAATATTAATTATATCTAACTATTCAGGGATTTACATCTAATCTGAATACTGACAAATTACACAGAATATTTGGACTTACAGTTTACATTATCCAACATTTACAGCTAACAAATTGAAACATTGACTTATATTAATCATTCAATCGTCAAGGCACTTACAAGTAATATTACCCCAGTACTAAAACCTATAGTTATTATCATCAGAATATTGGGGTGTACAACTAACTCAACCAAACCACTGAGATTATATATAAGGTGGGATATTTTTAGATAACTTTACACCCTACCTAAACACTGAAGACTATAGAGCTACTAGCACTGAGGACTATAGAGCTACTAGCATTATCCAACCTGAGATTCAAATAGCCAACAGTAAGGATTTTAATACATTGATATTTCATTTTGTCAGGATATTAATATACAGTATTCTCAACTAAAACTATTATACTGAAGAAACATTTACAGCTATCTATGTGAGAGGGTTGGGTACAGGTAGCTGACACAATCCAAATCTTTATATATTTACAGCTAAGACAATCCTTATTCACGAACACATCCAGCAAAGATAATCTTAATTCACACACACACACACACACACACACACACACACACACACACGTACCTGGCGCTCCTCTCGGAGCAGCCAGGTCAACTGTTAAGTTGGCCCATACCAACTCCTTCCCCTGAACCCTCCTCCCCACCGGAATATCAACAAGTTCACGCCAGAAGTTACTATTTCATTTAGGAAAGGAATGGAACCAGTGTTAAACAGAGGTGAACAGTGGTGAACAGTGCTTAGGTCAGTGAGAACAACTCAACAATAACAGTGGTACCCAACTTGACCTTCACACAGTGAGGTCCCAGGTACCCAGTGATAACGGCCCGACCCAACAACCAGCGATGTGTTAATCCGTCTACGATAGGAAGGCCTGGGACCACACCTCACTCATAGAACACCGTCTGTGAGGGAACTACTACACCACGTGAGGCCCCTCATAACATCATCTGTGAGGGAATTACTACACCACGTGAGGCCCCTCATAACACCATCTGTGAGGGAATTACTACACCACGTGAGGCCCCTCATAACATCATCTGTGAGGGAATTACTACACCACGTGAGGCCCCTCATAACACCAACTGTGAGGGAATTACTACACCACGTGAGGCCCCTCATAACACCATCTGTGAGGGAATTACTACACCACGTGAGGCCCCTCATAACACCATCTGTGAGGGAATTACTACACCACGAGGCCCCTCATAACACCATCTGAGGGAACTACTACACCACGAGGTCCCTCCTAACACCATCTGGGAGGGAGTTACTACACTACGTGTTTGCTGTTCAACACCTACATTAATCTGTATGTTCACTGTATGTTCCTTCACCTTTCTCTAATGAAGGCTTTTGTTAAACCACCAATGTATGTAATAAGTCATTTATGTCCAATGTATATTTTCAGCCTTCGGGCTGCAGAACTTTTTCAATAAACCGTTAATTATTATTATAATTATTATTTACACACACACACTTACACTTTCAGCTAATGGAACCTAATTCTCAAACATTAACAGCTAATACTATCTAACTATTTGATATATTTATAACTTACATTTTAAAATTAATTAAAAACACATAAGACTAGAAGGATGCCCCAGACTTACATGTGATTTGAGAGAAATAATGAAAATAAATACTTTACATTACAACTAAACGAAGATTCGAATTTACAACTGATATTTAATAACTCAGAATTTATGTCAAATCACAGATAATCCTATATTTGGTAGTTTGATCTTAGTTATTGATGGCTATTGTCTTTACTAGGATACACCCTTAACGACCTAAGTTGTCGAGGTGTAGTAATACTTTATATGAACATCAATTGGCGACAATAGGTGAAATATATCTTATAATTGTTAATGATTACTGTATGACCCAACCTAAAGACTTTTATTTGGCGTTATAATGTTGTTACTGCGCTTCACCATCTTTGGTCTTGAAGCCTATTAAGGTTAGTAATTTGTACTGTCTAACAACTAATGGTTATGAAAGATAGAACTCAGTAAATTAGGGCTTAATGACCTTAGTTGTTGAAAACTGGTAATGCATTGCAAAATCAACTCTTAAATATAAATGTATTATAGATTGTTATTTGGTATCAAAGGAAACATTGGGTGTTTAGGATGGCGCCACCGATAAATGTAGGTGTTGACAACATTAAAAAAATCCTAATTGTCTTGACTAATGTGGTATTTAATGTAATATACCGATGTGATTAAGTCCCGTACAAACTCTTAACGCATTTTAAGGATACTCAAAAAGGAAGTATAGGAAAAAGTCAATGACCTTAAATCCTTCATAAACACTGTGGTTTTATTTAACAGTTAATCATATTATCAAGATCAAGAATTGTAATCATACATGAACTCTATATATTTTTGTACGAATGTTTAAACATAATGGTGTACCTAGTATAAAGGTCAACGAAACCTAAACATGTATAAAATATATGGTTTTTACATTACGGTAACTATAAATGGTAAGGTTTATAAGACTTAACAATTCACAAACTCTTTAGTCATTAAGATTGTTTGAAAATTACCTAAACATTATAAATGCTTCTTCTTTGGTAAAATATCAAGGAAAATGTGGAATAAAACTTTTAACGATACCAGTAAGCTTGATATGAACTGTTGGAGGTGAGCGCTCCAACTTGTTGTCACATTCAGAAATGGATGAAAAAGAATATTCCGGATAAAAATTTCAACAGGAAAATAGAAAACTCTAAGTGCAATAAACAAAAACCCCGCTGCAAAAGTCGCTTTCAGAATAAACTCTCCTCTCTTCATATATTCCACAGTGCCAGTACTAAATACAGACTAGCATTTATTTTATCTATGGAAAAAAAATAGATTCAACTTATGGTCATCAATGAGGAGGATGAAAGAGGAAGAATATTTTTAAAATGATTTTTACCTGAAATAACGTAACAAAGGAAAATTTTTGTTTCAATGATTTTTGACAGTCGAGGATTTAATCAAGGAAAAAGTGAACAATACCAGAATTACTTTATTCAAGGAAAGTATATTAAAACTGGCCATGTTAGTAATGGCTCAGGTTAAGGGTGGTTTAGGTTAATAATGGCCCAAGGTTAAAGGTGGCCCAGGTTAATGGTGGTCTATGCTAATAGTGGCCCTGTTAAGGATAGTCGAAGTTAATAATGACACATATTACAGGTGCTAATAAAGGCAAAGAATGAGTCCTCTGCCAAAGTGGTCAATTTAAAAATGTTCCAAGGGAAAATAGATCGTCCAGTAAAAACAAAATATCCACTTCAAAAAGGTCTTGTTAGAGTGAGTGGCTGGATAGATGAACATCAAAACGGATCACGTGAATATTAAGCCCCAGTTTATTTCACCTTAAGATTAACCACTCCAATAACCTAACCTAAGGTAACCCCTCTCAGGTAATGCGGATGTTAATTATCAGGTGAAATAATTTTGGGTGAGTAATCTTCACATGATCCATAAAAAAGTGATAAATTCTAAAACAGCTGATTCTGTTGACAGGTGGATCACATGATGAACATGTTGGAGGCTGATCAGCTGTGTCAACACTCAGCCAGACTCACGCCACCCCCTTGCCAATGTTCCTCTTGTCTTCCAATACTGTGTTATAATCTGGAGTGTTTCCTCTCACGCCTCGCACACACACACACACGTCTAAGTCCCCTTACACTCACCTTATAATACTTTATTAGATACGTATATTTAAGTATTCAATTGTTCAATATACACCATTGATCTTATTAAGGTAAGCTGTAAGATCAGCGCTACAGTACAGTATAACATTTTCCCCCTGATTCACAGCTTAAAAAACCTCAACTCATAATTCTGACGTTCAATTATATAACTATAAATAATAGTAGTACAGTACAATAATACACACATATATCAATCACATTTCATATATATATATATATATATATATATATATATATATATATATATATATATATATATATATATATATATATATATATATGCAAGTAAATCACAGTAGGTGCGCGTGATCTGTACTCACCCCTGAAGATGTGAATTACACGAAAGCGCTTGGGAACTTCGTGTTTTCTTCTTTCCTTGTGGTTATATATATATATATATATATATATATATATATATATATATATATATATATATATATATATATATATATATATATATATATTATATATATAAACTCCTTTTTCAACTAAAAAATAACATCTCACAAATGACATCGATGTTATATTACATTCTGAAATATTAACAATAAAATTTCAAGTTCAATAAAAACCTCTCACTCATAACTACGGCGCTACGCCACACCTTAAACTGCGTCAAAATCAACTTACACCTCAATCAATAATACCCGAAATTGCATCGAGTTTTTTCCCTTATACATTTTTTTTTCACAATACAGATCCACCTGTTAAAAAAACCTGTCAATCATAATAGCGATGTTAAACTGTACTGGAAACGGCATCCAAATCTTTCAGTGGTAAGTTAAAAAAATGATGGACGATGACAAGAACAAAAGGTGGGCGAGGATCACGTGACCACATCAAACACAGCAGTATCATGCATCAGGCGACGTCCTCCTCGTCATCACGTGACCACATCAAACACAGCAGTATCATGCATCAGGCGACGTCCTCCTCGTCATCACGTGACCACATCAAACACAGCAGTATCATGCATCAGGCGACGTCCTCCTCGTCATCCTTGCTTTATAAAAAATATAAAAAAGAAAACATATGTTTTTGTAAACTAAGGCTTTTATTGATGAGTCAAACTCAATTTTAGCGGCGCTTGCGTGCGTGTCCGGTGTGCGCGCGTGTATGTATGTGTGTGAGTGTATGCGCGCGTGTATGTATGTGTGTGAGTGTATGCGCGTGTGTATTTGCCTATTTGTTTGTTATTTTGTGTGTGTGTATCGGTGTGTGTGAGAGTATGTGTGCGTGTGTGTGTGTTTGAGTGTGCTTGTGTGTATCTGAGTGAGTGCTGGTGTGGTGAGTGAGTGTGTGTGTCTGAGAGCAGTTAGAATGGGGTAGACGGTGAGTGTGCGATTGTGCGTGTGCGTGTGTGCGTGTGTGTGAACGACACGTATATTTATTACGCATCTGACCGGCTATCACACCTACATCGAATTGCAAATAAGTTTTAGGCAACATCCAATAACTCTGTTGACATGGGTAACAGCTGATATCATGGGTAACAGCTGATATCATGGGTAACAGCTGATATCATGGGTAACAGCTGATATCATGGGTTACAGCTGATATCATGGGTAACAGCTGATATCATATGTAACAGCTGATATCATGGGTAACAGCTAATATCATGGGTAACAGCAGATATCATATGTAACAGCTGATATCATGGGTAACAGCTAATATCATGGGTAACAGCAGATATCATGGGTAACAGCAGATATCATGGGTAACAGCTGATATCATGGGCAACAGCTGATATCATGGGTAACAGCTGATATCATGGGTAACAGCTGATATCATGGGTAACAGCAGATATCATGGGCAACAGCTAATATCATGGGTAACAGCAGATATCATGGGTAACAGCTAATATCATGGGTAACAGCTAATATCATGGGTAACAGCTGATATCATGGGTAACAGCTGATATCATGGGTAACAGCAGATATCATGGGTAACAGCAGATATCATGGGTAACAGCTAATATCATGGGTAACAGCAGATATCATGGGTAACAGCTAATATCATGGGTAACAGCAGATATCATGGGTAACAGCTAATATCATGGGTAACAGCAGATATCATGGGTAACAGCAGATATCATGGGTAACAGCTAATATCATGGGTAACAGCTAATATCATGGGTAACAGCTAATATCATGGGTAACAGCTGATATCATGGGTAACAGCTGATATCATGGGTAACAGCAGATATCATGGGTAACAGCTAATATCATGGGTAACAGCAGATATCATGGGTAACAGCTAATATCATGGGTAACAGCAGATATCATGGGTAACAGCTAATATCATGGGTAACAGCAGATATCATGGGTAACAGCTAATATCATGGGTAACAGTTAATATCATGGGTAACAGCTGATATCATGGGTAACAGCAGATATCATGGGTAACAGCAGATATCATGGGTAACAGCTAATATCATGGGTAACAGCAGATATCATGGGTAACAGCTGATATCATGGGTAACAGCAGATATCATGGGTAACAGCAGATATCATGGGTAACAGCTAATATCATGGGTAACAGCTAATATCATGGGTAACAGCTGATATCATGGGTAACAGCAGATATCATGGGTAACAGCAGATATCATGGGTAACAGCCAATATCATGGGCAGTAACAGCGATATCATGGGCAACAGCAGACATCATGGGTAACAGCAGATATCATGGGTAACAGCTAATATCATGGGTAACAGCAGATATCATGGGTAACAGCTAATATCATGGGTAACAGCTAATCTCATGGGTAACAGCAGATATCATGGGTAACAGCAGATATCATGGGTAACAGCTAATATCATGGGTAACAGCAGATATCATGGGTAACAGCTAATATCATGGGTAACAGCTAATCTCATGGGTAACAGCAGATATCATGGGTAACAGCTAATATCATGGGTAACAGCAGATATCATGGGTAACAGCAGATATCATGGGTAACAGCTAATATCATGGGTAACAGCAGATATCATGGGTAACAGCAGATATCATGGGTAACAGCTGATATCAAGGGTAGTAAAGTGATATAAGGATAAGAGTTGATAATTATAAACACAACAGCAAAACAGAGGGAAAAAAATATCCCCATTTCCACAACAGTAAACAACAGAGTTTACAGGACCTACTGTACTACCCCCTAAAGCAGCAGCAGTGTGGCTTGGTTAGAAAAAAGTTCTCTGTCAGTCAATCAGGATCAATCAGCCGGTTAGGATCAGTTAATGAACCAGTCAGAAAGGAAAGATTAGTCAGTCAATCGCCCAGTCATTCATTCAATCAGTCAGTCAGGATCATTCAATCAATCAATCAGTCAGTCAGGATCTGTTAATGAACCAGTCAGTCAGTCAAGATCAGTCAATGAACCAGTCAGTCATACAATGAATTAGTCAGTCATACAGTGAGATCAACCAATTTAGATAAAAACAACAAGAGGAAAACATAGGAAAAGGGTGGGTGGGGGATTGGTGGGGGGGGGTGGGTGGGGGGAGGTAAATTTTAGTACCAAAGGAGGCAGAGGGAGGGAGGGAGGGTGTGGGAGCCCAGTGTACAATTGATCGTCGCGCTGACCTCACCTCTCTAACTGTCGTCACCTCAGGTCACTTGGGGTCACGCCCATTAACCCCCTGAGTTGTTTATATGGGATGTTGGGATTTTGTTGTTGTTGTTGAATTTTTTCTCTGTTGTCTACATCACGGAGAGGGTTGGTACTGGAGAAAGGCGAGTCTAGACATAACCGGATAACCTGGTCCAGCGAACAGGAACTCCCGGAGTAGAATACACATAAGTTTAATCCAAAGCCAAATATGCCAGTCTAACGAACTGGAAACTTCCGGCGCAGTTTATAGAGCTACAGCAATAAGCTAATTCGTCGATAGTACAATTGCCAAATATTATTCAGAGTATCTTTGTAAGACACTAAAACTTAACCGAAAACAAATATTCAGGTCTAATGAAATAAAAACTCC
>NW_024740018.1:0-10382 GCF_018991925.1 Homarus americanus | reverse complement strand
GTGTTTATATACACTAACGAAATTTTTACTGTTGTGTATATTATAAAACTTACAGTAGCGGTACAGTTCCTGTTGTTTATTTTACAAACAATAAGATAACCTTCACCTCATGATCAAAGGTTAAAATTATCCCTGAAATCCCTACGATGGGAACAACCACGACTACAGTGTTTTGGACAATTTTTTTCATATATACAGGTAATATGACGTTGTGTCGACCACCTAGGCTGCAGGGTTGCCAAAACATTGTTTCCAAACAGCGGTGGATAGCTCTCAAGGGGCGCGGCAAAGACCTTAGATGTAGCCCAAATATTATGTCTCTTATAGCCTGCTGTTTCACACTCCTATAACAAATAATAAATAATATTATCGTCACTATAAGGAATTTAAATTTAATTCTGTGGATTAGTGACATGGTTTATTAAGAGAAAAAAAGACGTAAATCAAAGAATGAACACTGAATTCTCTTCCTATATGACAAAGAAAACTTTTTCTTATAACATTTTTGAAGGAAGTTAAATTGTTTTTTACCAGTTTACCGGATGAAGACACAACATGAAATAAATTCAAAGTCCTTCTTTTCATACCAGTTTGTTTGTTGAAAATAGTAAATATTTTTTAGTCAGCCACTTATGAACTAAATGACAAAAAACGAATGGAAACATATTCCCTCCTAATCGTTTTATAAAACCCGGGAAAAACAAATCTGATGCATTGTGCACAAAGTGCCTAACAATTACCATAAAATAAAATGTCCTGTACTGCCTTCACCACACTGTCACTGGGATGACAGTTGGGACACCTGCATTTTTTGGCTTCATCTCCTTAGTGGCAACTTACGGCGGTACTTCTTGTATATAATATTGCCGATAAAAGTTCTTGACCCATTCTGTTCAGGGGCGGATCGAGAGGGGGTCCTGGGGGTCCGGACCCCCCCCCCCTCCCCGTTTTCATCAGAAAATTCCAATACTTTTTCTTTAATGCAGTTTTGTACTCTGGCTTTTTGTACAGCAAAATATAATTACCATTAACCTCAGATTATCTCCTAAATCATGTGCACATGGTTCACCCCCCCACAACTTTAAAGACTACCCTTTTGATATTCCTGGATCCACCCCTGCTGTTGCTTAGTTCAGTTTTGATAACTTTTACCTGGCTGAAAACTCGTTCGACGTCAGCATTACTAATGGGTAAGTACAAAATATTAAGAACAAATTTTGAAAGATTCTCGAATGCCTTCTGTGTAGTCGCCAATAGTCGCCCAGAGCTCTACAGAATCCTTATGATCTTCTGCTTCCCCCTAGTCTACCAGGTTTACCTGCAGGTAGGAGGTGTGTAAAAATAATCATATATGCACATATAACACACATGGAGTCTAAATAGTTATGGACAGGTGTGTGTGTGTGTGTGTGTGTGTGTGTGTCAAACGATTCAACGAGACAATTGACAAATGCAGTAAAGAACATGATTCAATAGGCTGTAAATGAATGCTTATTTAATAATACTGTATTTCATATTTTTGCTCTATGGATTTAATAACATTGATAAATGATAAGATTACTTCTTGTTACCTGTCCAACAACTTCTGCGGCTCTGCCTGGTACCTGTCTGTCTGATCAACAGCTAAACCCCTCAGTGAGAGCGTGGGAAAGGAAATTACTATATATCTTATTTCATTCGAAATTTTAAATTACTCGATGATTGTAAGCCAATAAATGAAGAGAAAATGAGCAGTCATGTGCTTACCTTTATTACCAATCCTGAAAAAAAGAAATTAATATTCATTCATGAAAACTGATGGAAGATAATTTAATGGTGCCGCGATTTCCTTTTTCAAAAGTAGCCCAATTATAGGCAAGTAGTGGCACCATTTTATTGTCCGCGGCAAGCAGTTTGAAAGGGTTCCATGACAAAACCCCAACAGGGTTGTCATTTGTTAACACTAACCTAACCTAACCTAAACACAAAAGGACGTCTGTCTACGATTTTCGAATTTATGATCATTCTTTTCCAACAAACTGAACTATAGGATCAAAGAACTTTCGAAGCGTAGCAATATCAGCAATGTTAAGATATTATCACAACCAAGAAGGCTGATCATAATGTTTCTCAAGGCAGATTATTTGACGGTAGGTGTAACATAACACAACGTCATGTAATGATCTTCAGGAAATTTTAGAAAAGTATTTTGGAAAAGTTAAGTTAATTTTGGTTGGTTTGTATCACCAGAAAAATGGGTGGGCAAGGAGTCTAGTTCGTGGTTGTATTTTAACATTATTCCCTTGACCCTAGGGAAGGCATTTTTCAGTGGTCATTAGCCAGTACCGCGCGAGTCGCTACACCTTTACGGATGCTCACCGCTGTCTGTGGTTTTATTAATGGTATTGGCAAATTAATTCAGTGGTTCGTGATATGAATTTCCATGACTGTGATCACACACAGAAAAACACCTGGGAAAAGTAAGATCGAAATGGTGAAGTGTTTATTAAGTGGTGGAACGATGAAGGAAATTGGCCGGACACCGGGTGAACGCTGCCTTGAGGACTCAGGTAAGATACAGTTGTTGTTTGTTGATGTGTTATTGTGACTTAAAGTAAGTTCGACTTACTGTATACATTATAAACACGTAAATAATATTCAAACTTGACAAAAAATATAACATTCTAAAGTGGGTTGATTGTGTATATATTTGATGGTGATTATTATAACGATAGTAAAGGGTGTGCTTTAGTTTAGGCTGCATCATGGTATCCTTAGAGTTTTATTGGTAATACTTAACGACGTGGAAGAGCCTTTAGCACTAACTTAGGACATTTTCTCAAGGACGATAAAAGGTTTCTTACCTCGTGAAAAGAAAAAAAATAATGCGTGTGTGTGGAGGACAAGGCCAAGCTTCTGCTGCCTGCCATGTGTAGATGTGGGTAACGGTTTTTGTCACTAAGTTTTGTTTTCACTTTAAAATATAAGATAAATATTTTCGGTGAGGTTAGTTTGGTTCATTAATCATCATTAATACTATGGTATTATTAAAAGGCCGTAGGTATTGGCACTTTCAGGTGAAAATAACGAAATGGTTATTTGCACCGGAACCTCGTCATCAAGGATGTCGGGTGCAGATAGTGAAACTGTTAACTGTACCCGAGGTGTCATAGTGAAGTTCGGGTGCCAAATACTGCACCATATGTTACCAAATCCGTTAAAAAAAATGAAAAAGAAGAGTAACTATTCAAATTATAGTAGAAAAAAAAAAGAAGTTATTTGCGCCGACTTTATGTTTTCATCATTAATGTTTACAATGAAATTGTGAAAATTAATATCATCTAGTACATTATCTACTTCATTATCGTATACTTTGATATCTGGTACAGAACCTAACCTAACCTATCGGTTTGTTGAAGAGATAGTGAAGCTGTTATCTGCATCCGAGTTTTGTCAGTGGAAAATTCTTATAATATTCGATAATAGTGTTGAGATCTGGGGTTAAAATTATGGCTTAACTATTTGCACCCGGATCAATGGGAAATGCGAAACTCTGGTGTAAATAGTATAACTGTAGTTTGGGACAATACACGGTCGATGGTTCTAACCATCCACAGCCTTTAGATCTCCTTGTTTGGAGTATTTCTAACCCCATTTCAACCAATCGGAAATGAATAATAGCGTCGGAAATGAATATAACGATTTTTCATACTTTTACCAGTCTATGGGTGTGGGGGCAGTGAGGTGGACCGTTTCGTGATCTGACATTACGTGATCCAGCCTTCACCAATAATGAATAGCTGATTTTTTTCCACCAATCACATTTGAATTGGAACAAGGCACGTCGGCATGGACCACCAAACCTCAGAGTTTGAATATTCAGACTCACTATGGCTACTGTTGAGGTCACTTGTGACGGCTGTGAATATAATTATTGGGATTAAATAGTTAAATTCCACTCCAGAGACGATTTAGTTATTTTTTGCGTGCTCACGGTGTTCTGCCAAGTGTGTCGAATGTCCGGACAGACATTTGCCGTATAAATTTAGAAAAGATAAACATCAGTGGTACTGCGGACGTTACAGGACATGCAAAGGAGGAAGCAGTGCAATTACTGCGTTTCTGATTACAATTACTGACCGGGGGGGTCCGGGGGTGGAGCCCCCCGGTTAGATTACGTTTAGGTTACTTGGATTCACTCGGATTTTGTTTCCTTGGGAATTCATTACTTAATAAAAAAATTGAAATCCGAGCCAATCTGTGCCAAAATTGGCGCAGATTCTCAAATTTTGGTTTTTATTTACTTCTCAAAAACGGAAAATCCGAGCCAACTTTGGTGGTTTATATCGGTTATCACTCGTTTTGGATCCCCCCCCCCCCCGAAAAGCTCAAATACCCGTGTCCCCCCCAAGATTGTTGGTGGGAAGGGGGTGGGGGGGAGATAACTCTAAAACGGATAATTTCCGACGGAAATGAAGGTCAAATTAGATTCAATCACACCGAAAAAAAACACTGGATAAAACAAAATGCTCAACTACAGGGCGTATTGTCCGAAACTGCAGTTTTACCGTACAAATAAGGGCCAATTGCAAGATCAGCCGTGGTGTACACCATGCTCTGGATCCCGGCGGTCGTAATACAATGGGGTAAAAATTGTGTGATTTTTCAAAATGGGCCAAGGTGGTACCCGACCGTCGTTTGTTGTTCCTTCGTCATCCTAGTGTAGTCAGGTGTGCCAACTGGCGGAAGACTTGGGGGCTGGTATGCTTGCACCCTCAAAAATGTTGTCAGTGGTACGAAACGTTTACTCTTGCTACACGATTTACGATCATGAAAAACTTGAATCCAAGCTAAGGTGCACCTCATTTTCCTATTTTCTTTGAGCCTAAGCATATTCTGGGAATGAAATACGATCACTTACAGTGAATATAGGTAAATAAAGCCTGTGACAACCATAAAAATGTAGGAATAGAGTGTATTATCTGTTCCTTTGTTTATCCTTATTAAATCTAACAATAAAGTAATACGTGTGTCACGTTCTTGGGGTTGGGTGAGTGTAATAAAGAGAACTATGGCCTGTTCTGTGGATGAAGTCAGTAGAATATAACAAAGTACAGCATTAGGTATTATAATGTTGCTATGACAGTGATGAACTCAGTGTACAGATGAATTGGGATAAAATCTTGAAAAAATATGGCCAAAACTGTTAGTTTTCTATCAAACAGGAAATTATCTTTGTACCAAAATTTTTTACTTTCATATTATACAAGTATAAAGGCCAAGTATCTACAAGATATGAAATCTTGAGATATGGTTTCCGACTTGTCTCCACCTGATTATAGTAATGCAATAAATACCCTTTCAAAGAAAGCAAGACATGAACACTTTCCCAATGTCAGGAGTAAAAATGTATACAATATGTTAATGACATGGACTAAACCAACAGTTGGAGAAAAGTATCTGCTGTTTAAATGGTCTTTTTATTTGGAAAAATATTCCATGTAAATACTGTATATGGATCCTCACTAAAGAGTTCATATAGTCAGTGTACTGACATTTGCTTACAAGGCATATACTCAACTATAATGGAAATGTAGACATGTTAGGTTAGCTTAGGTTCATCTTGTGAGCAAATGTCATGGAACCCATATACAGTAGGTAGTCATGAAATTCTACCAACTAATCAGAGACTAATAATGTTAAACATAGAGCAAGATGATAAATAAATTGTTTAAAAATATCCTCAATACAGTCTGCAATGTTAATTGCAAATTATTCCTGCATTTTTTAATGTTTAATATAAACTAATAATAATAAGGATAAGAATACAATGGTAATGCTTATGTCAGATTATAGCCTTTATTAAATGCAGGGTATTGTAATGAGACGAAATAAACAGAGAGAGGAAGATATATATATAAGTAAGAATAGAGAGTAGAGATGTAAAGATAGGAAACTTGGTAGCGTGGCCTGGATGTTATTTGCACAGCGTCACTACGCTTATCTTATCTCGTATGTCAATACACATATATTACTTCTTAAAGGGACAACTTGTTAAACACCTCTTGATACAACTATTTATTACTTCACTCAATGACATGGACACATTAATATCACTATTATATCGGGGTACTAACACATCATGCTTTACGTTACTTGACACTGACTCTCGGACACACCTGAATGAATACACTTCCCACAGTAGGTAACTCACCCTAGGACGTTCTGACAAGACTCACGTGTACCCTGACGTAGGCCCAGTGAATGCTTGGCTGGGCTGCCTCCATCACAGGGAGAGTCTGCTTAGCTGACGATGCCGTGGTCTAGTCGGGAGGTCTCCCTCCCGACCTGGGGAGGGGACGTGCGTGACTCTGCTTAGTGAACCGAGTGACGACCCGAACGGGAGAGAGATGACAGCAACCAGAATGAGAATCGTAATGGAATCCCGAAAGGTGATGCTCGTGGACGGGACTGCAGGGCCTTTATATGGGGTCGGCCCAGCCGGCTTCTGACCTCTACCAATTAACACTAAACTGGTTTGATCTGGATAATTGTGCGCAGGTGTGGTCCTGGCCAGGTGTCTTGGCTAGGTGCGGTTGTAGGTCACCGGCTCACGTCATTAGTGGGCCAGGTCAAGTCCCTAGGGTCGACCTGAGGTGTGTCAACCTGGAATGCGGTGGTACCACGAGGTCTGTGGTGTACTTGCTGTTATATGTGACATAATTCTGGGCTGTAAGGTTTGGTCTGACAATCACTCATTACACCTCCCGCCAAGACCAAAGCTTCATCACAGAGACTGATGTCACATATAGACAGCAACATCACGTGTGGTATCAAAGATAATCCCTGGGGCGCTAACATAGTCTCACATTTACAACCAACAATCTCATAGGTGTATGTTTTTCTACTGGCGCTAGTTTGATCTGACAAAGCTCACTATACCTCCCGCCAAGATCAAAGCTTCTATGCCAGGAGAAAAAGGAAACATAGCAAGTGAACATAGAATGAAAAAATCCTTCATATGTAGCATAGTGTCCGAGGCAACCTTGCAAATCACATTCTACAAACAATAACAGGTGTTACATTTCCTTATCAGCCCATGTCAAAATAATAATTCATCTCAGTCAGTAATATAGCTACAACATCGTGTTTCATAGTCCAAGACATTGATCAAATGAACTCATAGAAAAAAGTGAGACTAAAAAAAAACATTCTTTGTAGTAAACATCAACAAAATCAGAGAAAATACTTCAAAATACACAAAAAATGTTCCTACTTCACATATTAGGGTATTGATATCTTTTTATTATACATCAACAACATCAGTACATTAGTTGGGTCCGGCATAGCTCACGTCTTCCATCCAGCTGGTATCTGAAAAACAGGGGATGGCGGCAGCTCAGCAGCTGTAGTCGGTTGGTCCTTCATCATCGACTTTCTTGTGATGTCAGGACAGCACATCTTCTGTCTTCTTTCTTCACATAGCACATCTTCTGTCTTCTGTCTTCTTCCTTCACATACCGCACCTTGTAGGTCGTTTCTCCACACCTTCTGACTTCTCACTTCCTCCTGGTTTCCATACTCTTCCAGACGAGTTTTCTGTCCCATCTGCGTTCTTCCTCTATACATCTTCATTTTCATATTCCAGATGAATTTTTCTGCTCCATCTGAGTTTCTTTATACATCTTCGTTTTCCGTCATATTCCAGATGAATTTTTCTGCTTCATCTGCATTTCTTCTCTGCAACATCATCATTTTCAACATATTCCAGACGATTTTCTGTTCATCTGCCGTCGGCCCTCTCCGGCCGGGATGAGCCGGTCCACTGTTTGGGCTGTCGTCTCCTTAGATGACTGTAAGGCAGGTTCCGCGGACCAGGGCTCGCCCTCCGTACGTGAGTGTCGGCGAGACCAAAGACCGTCCTGTCTTACACCTTCCACAGTGGTGAATCCCTCCCTGGCTGGGCTCACCAGGGTTCGTTGTGTGGCGATCCATTCCACACTCCTTACTTCCTAAAGTAGAAAAATATAAAATCTTCTTAATCCTATACCAAGGGAGGACTTGAAAGAAGTGACGTGGTGTGTGGTGGGTTTCGTGCTGCCTTCATCAAGCTGCATTCATCACGCTGCTTTCATCATGCTGGTTCTTCTCTGCTCGTATGTACTGTGGTTGACGTCCGGCTGGCCATGGGTGGTACTGTGTGTGACATTTGACAGAGAAACAATCCTAAAGGGGTGATGGATTAGTTGGAAGTGCATTCGCAAAAAAAAAGTTCACTTTATATGTTAGGTCAATGTTTGGCAACTATCATTTCCGTCACGACAATGTTCTCATCAGGCTGGGTCGGGGAGTGAAGCTCTGCGCGCTACACTGAATATCATTTATCACTGCGCGTCAAAGAGTACATCACAAATCATAATAGCATAAAAATACACTGAGTGAAGCTCTGCATTCATCGCAATATTACTTTATATTAACCATCATCATCAACACACAGCTCACGGGACAAAAGACGGGGAATTAGTGTGGTCAAGCGAGGCGGGGCAGGTCAGAAGGACGTGAGGTCACCGAGCGGGGTGGGGCGAGGCAGGGCGGGGCGGGGGCGAGGCGAGGCTGGCCAGGCCCAGCCAGGCTGGTGCGTTGCGGGTGAGGTGGGGAGGAGCCGAGGCGTGGTTGATCGGGCCAAACCGAGGCTTCGCGGGGCGGGGAGGTGCACGGAACGGAGGGGCAGGGATGGGAGGAAGGGTAAGGAGGGTGAGGTAAGGATTAGGACAGGGAGGAGGATGTAGGTTAAAAGACATGTTAAGTTATAACAGTTAGTACAGACACCGCTTTCATCACTGAAACACAATGGCTACATTTAACACTGACCAACAATCAAACTGCACTTGGGCTACTGAGAATGCCACAGATAGCGGGTGACACTGAGAAATTACGTTAAGCACTGAACATATTTCTATTAAAAATTCGCACATACCACCACAAGAGACATTTACTCGAGCTGTAACGGAGACACACTAGGACACTTTTCACGCTACTACGCAGGAACTTCTTATTACGCACTTTTGAACTGACGAGCCAGGTGTTATGGCTAACGAGGGAGGGCGTGAGTTACGTTAAGTACGCTGACACCATTGTAATGACGTAAAATAAACAGAGAGAGGAAGAAGATATATATTAAAAGAGAGTAGGCAGTATAGGAATGTAAAGATAGGAAACTTGGTAGCGTGGCCTGGATGTTATTTGCACAGCGTCACTACGCTTATCTTATCTCGTATGTCAATACACATATATTACTTCTTAAAGGGACAACTTGTTAAACACCTCTTGATACAACTATTTATTACTTCACTCAATGACATGGACACATTAATATCACTATTATATCGGGGTACTAACACATCATGCTTTACGTTACTTGACACTGACTCTCGGACACACCTGAATGAATACACTTCCCACAGTAGGTAACTCACCCTAGGACGTTCTGACAAGACTCACGTGTACCCTGACGTAGGCCCAGTGAATGCTTGGCTGGGCTGCCTCCATCACAGGGAGAGTCTGCTTAGCTGACGATGCCGTGGTCTAGTCGGGAGGTCTCCCTCCCGACCTGGGGAGGGGACGTGCGTGACTCTGCTTAGTGAACCGAGTGACGACCCGAACGGGAGAGAGATGACAGCAACCAGAATGAGAATCGTAATGGAATCCCGAAAGGTGATGCTCGTGGACGGGACTGCAGGGCCTTTATATGGGGTCGGCCCAGCCGGCTTCTGACCTCTACCAATTAACACTAAACTGGTTTGATCTGGATAATTGTGCGCAGGTGTGGTCCTGGCCAGGTGTCTTGGCTAGGTGCGGTTGTAGGTCACCGGCTCACGTCATTAGTGGGCCAGGTCAAGTCCCTAGGGTCGACCTGAGGTGTGTCAACCTGGAATGCGGTGGTACCACGAGGTCTGTGGTGTACTTGCTGTTATATGTGACATAATTCTGGGCTGTAAGGTTTGGTCTGACAATCACTCATTACACCTCCCGCCAAGACCAAAGCTTCATCACAGAGACTGATGTCACACATAGACAGCAACATCACGTGTGGTATCAAAGATAATCCCTGGGGCGCTAACATAGTCTCACATTTACAACCAACAATCTCATAGGTGTATGTTTTTCTACTGGCGCTAGTTTGATCTGACAAAGCTCACTATACCTCCCGCCAAGATCAAAGCTTCTATGCCAGGAGAAAAAGGAAACATAGTAAGTGAACATAGAATGAAAAAATCCTTCATATGTAGCATAGTGTCCGAGGCAACCTTGCAAATCACATTCTACAAACAATAACAGGTGTTACATTTCCTTATCAGCCCATGTCAAAATAATAATTCATCTCAGTCAGTAATATAGCTACA
>NW_024740017.1:0-18263 GCF_018991925.1 Homarus americanus | reverse complement strand
CGCCATGGTTTCTCAGTGTTTGGTCGGCTTGATTGTGTGTGTTGTTTTCTTGTTTGGAGGAAATGTCTTGGTATTCTTCTTCTTAGCTTGAAGTTGATTTTCTTCTAACTCTTCTCCTCTTGTTGTTCGTCTTCCTCGTGTCTGCTATCATTCTGTAAAGACTCTCTATATGTATGTAGGTATGAGTGAGTAACAGTTGCCGGTTACAGTGATACTTCATATTCGCTGGTGTTGTACTGTATGGCTTCGGTATTTCTTAATATACAAACAGCACCGTTAGTGGATTGAGGTATTTAAAAACCAGCCTGCATTACTTATATATAGAAATAAATAATGTGGCTTGGACAATAATGACGACTACTCTCTCCTACCGTCCCCAAACAAGGGCTTTTCGAAAGTATACATTGGACACAAATGACTTAGTACATCATAAATTGGTGGTTTAACAAAAGCCCTCATTAGAGAAAGGTGAAGGAGCACACAGTGAACATACAGATTAATGTTTGCACGCGTAGATCATGTAAGGTGAGATGTTGAACACCAGACACGTAGTGTAGTAACTCCCTCACAGATGGCGTTATGAGGGGCCTGATGATGTAGCAGTTACCTCACAGATGGTGTTATGAGGAAATTCACATGATGATGCTGTAGCAAAACATTCACCACGTGTTGTCGTAGCATCTTGGGGACACCACGTGGTCGACATGACTCACTCATTCAAGTGGGTGAGGTGTGGTCCCAGGCCTCTCTATCGTGGAGTCTCAGGGGAAGTATAACTGGGTACCTGGGACCTCACTGTGTGAAGGTGGTTAGCTAGCTTGGGTAAGACTCAACTGCCGAGTTGTTTTTCACTGAGTTAAGCACTGTTCACCACTATTCATCACTGGTTCCATTCCTTGGCCAAATGAGATAGTACCTTATGGCAAGAACTTGTTGATAGTCCGCTGGGGAGGAGGGTTCAGGGGGGTGAGTTGGTATGGGCCAACATATAAATAATAATAATAATAATAATAATTAACGGTTTATTGAAAGAGCTTGGCAGCCAGAAGACTGAAAATATACAGTTACATATTTGGGGAATGGGTTACGAATTACAAATAATATACAAGTAACATGAGTGACACAAATAAGACATATAATAACTAGCTGGGGAAAAGCTCAAACTACAGTTCATTTCAACATAGTGACAGTGCAAGGAGTAGTGTTTACTGGGAGTGAGTACACTGATTTATTACAAGTTATCGATAATTTTTACAATGGGTGGGACTGGGCTGTTCTTATAGCGATCAGTTCGTGCACGTATGGGCTGGGCTGGATGCGGTTGTGGTGTCGAAGAGCAATTCTCGGACTAGGGATCTCAGGTGGTAGTAGGAGCCGGTGTCGGGGATGGTGTAGAAGCTTCTTACCAAATTTGCAGATGAGGTCGTGGTGATGGTCAGTGAGAGTCTAAAGGGTCAGTGTGTTGAGCGCTTCTTGATATGTGGAGTAGGAAGGGTAGAGAATAATCTTGCATGGCCTCTTTTGCACTTTTTCGAGGTGTTTACGTTGTGTGGGATTTAGGGAGGAAGACCAGGTGGAGGAGGCATAGGTGAGCTTGGGAAGTATGAATGTTGTGTAAACACTGAGGAGCTCGTGTGCAGGACCACCGAGGGACTTGAGTCGGCGTAGGAGGTGGAGACGGAAACTGGAGGATTTGATAACTTCACTGACGTTTGGTTTCTAATTTAGTTTGTTGTCTATATGTATGTGTGTGTGTGTGTGTGTGTGTGTGTGTGTGTGTGTGTGTGTGTGTATACTACTGTACTTTTTAGATCCTCCTACGCAACCTAACCTATTATAGTTAAGTATAGTAGGCTATACACTATTTTGTTAGTATGTGTTATAAAATGAAATTGCATGTTATTATTATTAATATTATTATTATTAATATTATTATTATTATTATTATTATTATTATTAGTAGTAGTAGTAGTATTATTATTATTATTATTATTGTTATTATTATTACATGCTAATATAATACTAAGTTGCCCGCCAGATTTCCTCAGAGATGGGAGGAGCACATTGGCGGCGGTGTTGTTTATACTCCGCCCGATTACTGATTCCTATTCACCGAGCCAGAGCTGGCGGGCGGCGTGTTATGTGCCACGTTTTGTTTCCCATTGAGCGTACCGCTCAGCTGGGGAGTAGGAGATTTCATAAAAAGAAAGTTTGAGTGGAGAGCACACCTTTTCCTTCACATACAGTTATCTTAGACCATCTACTAGTATAATAGTTTGCACAAAAATACTCTACACTCTTTCTAGGTTATTGCTATGTTTTTTTTGTTTTTTTTTGACTTCTCATCAGATTGTGCATTCAACTAATATACACTATTAGTGTGTTTATTATTATGTTTTATAGTATTATTTCGTATAATATTGGGTAACACAATTAGAGTCACTAGTATAGTATATTATTGGGGTTTATAGCAGTTTGTGGTCTAATAGTATCATGCTTTATGAGTGGTGTTCTATGTAGTGATGATTAGGCAATAAAATATGCTTTGGGGGTTTATAGCAGTTTTTGTGGTCTACTAGTATCATGCTTTATGGGTGGTGTTCTATGTAGTGATGATTAGGCCATAAAATATGCTTTTGGTTTATTGCTAACAAAATATACTTTGCTCTACCGCTGTAGTGCAAAACATGGTGAAAGTTACATACACCGTTAATAAAGTATTGATGGAAGAAGAAGAAGAAGAAGAAGAAGAAGAAGAAGAAGAAGAAGAAGAAGAAGAAGAAGAAGAAGAAGAAGAAGAAGAAGAAGAAGAAGAAGAAGAAGAAAGAGGAGGAGGAGGAGGAGGAGGAGGAGGAGGAGGAGGAGAAGAAGGAGGAAGAAGAGGAGAAAAAAGAGGAGGAGAAAAAAGAGGATGAAATGGAGAAGGAAGAGAAGAAGAAGAAAGAAAGAAGAAGAAGAAGAAAGAAGAAAGAAGAAGAAGAAGAAGAAGAAGAAAGAAGAAGAAGAAGAAAGAAGAAGAAAGAAGAAGAAAGAAGAAGAAGAAGAAGAAGAAGAAGAAGAAGAAGAAAGAAGAAGAAGAAGAAAGAAGAAGAAGAAGAAAGAAGAAGAAAGAAAGAAAGAAAGAAGAAGAAGAAGAAGAAGAAGAAAGAAGAAGAAGAAGGAAGGAAGGAAGGAAGGAAGGAAGGAAGGAAGGAAGGAAGGAAGGAAGGAGAGTGGAGGATTGGATATGAACAGTGAGACAATGTAAAGCCTCCGGGATGGCGGCAGCGTTTCTGTTATTAATATATAATAAGACAATAGGAAAATATGTTGTTGTCTCTACCTGTATTATTACCTTTGCGATAGCATGGTTCAATTTTGGGAGGACATAGGAAGGAGCAGGAGGTTAGGAAGGAGCAGGAGGTTAGGAAGGGATTTGTAGTGGGAGAGATAGTGTCTGTGATCCTCAGGTCACCACTCCTCGGATTGTGTCAGTTCAAGTTTAGAAGCTCCAACAACTTTCCCTGAATACGAATTGGCAACCTTTCGATTTACAACAGGTACCTACTTACTGCTACAGTAGGTAGGTGAACAGGGACCAAGGGGGCTAGGAAGAGTGTCCAAACAACTTGCTCCTGCCTGCCTGTGTGATGTAGTCGTGGCCAGAATTAGGTTAGGATACAGACACATCTGGCTAGTTAGTAACGCTGTACCCATACCGGAACACTCAGCATATAAACTTGGTGATACACCTTTAAAGCACTACTATATTATTGAATGGGACACTGTCAAAGACTTCAGGCCACCTCACTTATTGTATCTTGAACTATGTCATTACTTCATTGAGGACATTACATTCTTGCTCTTTATCCCAAATTGGCTAGCCCACACTGGTAAATGTGTACTGTACTGTCAATGAATCTGATGTATTTATTTGTGTATGAACCTGACTGAAAATAAGGTCGCCTCCCTGGCTGCTGCTGCTGCTGCTGCTGCTGCTTCTTGCGCCCTTCTAAGTCCCGTTTAAGTCCCCCACCCCAGGCCCCGCAGTAACCCTTCACATCTACACCATTCTCAAACAATTTCACTCAATTTCCACAATACTATGCTAATTACACGTAAAATAGAGTGTTATCCTGCAAAACGTTGATGTCGTATATTTCTCTCTTTAAGTGATATCCTGTGGCTCCGAAAGGAGCCTGTTTGGTTAGGTTGTCTTGTGTGAACGAACCTTGGGTTCTTATTTCTTCTCTGTCTTCTTGGGAGGAGCACAGCTTGGATGTTAGGAAGGACACCCCCTTGGGCAATGGTGACTCCAGACAGGAGCTTGTTCAGCTCCTCGTCATTGCGAATGGCAAGCTGAAGATGACGTGGGATAATGCGGGTCTTCTTGTTGTCGCGGGCGGCGTTACCGGCCAGCTCGAGCACTTCTGCTGCCAGGTACTCCATGACGGCTGCAAGGTACACAGGGGCACCTGCACCAACGCGCTCAGCATAGTTGCCCTTACGCCAGAGACGGTGGATTCTACCCACGGGGAACTGGAGTCCGGCCCTGCTAGAACGGGACTTTGACTTGCCCTTCACTTTGCCTCCCTTGCCGCGTCCTGACATGTTGCTGCTGCTGCTTTTCGTGATAGGAGTTAAATTTCCGCCCGCCACCTTGGTCTTTTATACCAAGCTCAGGATCAGGCCAGGTGGCCGTCTCGCGGACCCAACCAATGTAAGAGAGCCGTAGCTGCAGCCAGTCTGATCCTGAGCGGCCCGCTCGGTATATAAAGAAAAGTTAGTCGGGCCAGTTTTCAATTCTCTCGCTCCGCGCCACGAGTAACTGTGCCGCCATGCCTCCCAAAACTTCCGGAAAGGCTGCCAAGAAGGCTGGAAAGGCCCAGAAGGCCATTGCCAAGGGTGACAAGAAGAAGAAGCGCAGGAGGAAGGAAAGCTACAGCATCTACATCTACAAGGTACTGAAGCAAGTGCACCCCGACACAGGAGTCTCCTCCAAAGCTATGTCCATCATGAACTCTTTCGTGAACGACATCTTCGAGCGCATCGCTGCCGAGGCTTCCCGCCTGGCGCACTACAACAAACGCTCCACCATTACAAGTCGGGAAATCCAGACAGCTGTCCGACTCTTGCTGCCCGGTGAACTGGCCAAGCATGCCGTGTCTGAGGCACCAAGGCTGTCACCAAGTACACCTCTTCCAAGTAAGAGGTTACTTGTGCACAACAAACACGCCATCCCACTACTACAACTTAATCGGCTCCATCGGAGCCACAGTTACATGTTAAAGAGACAGTTACCGACAGTGATATATTGAGAGGGAAATAAATAAAAAAAAAAATTATAATAATCTGCATTCTCTATTGGCGTAGAAACCGGACTAAATCGAAACATAATAAATAAATAAATAAATTCTGCGTGGAGTAGTTGTACACCCACTGCAAAGTGACATACATGGAGTGTGTTTGGGCTTCATTTCTTGTTTGCAGCACGCCTATTTCATGTAAACAATTTTTTTTTTTTTATTTTATTGTATGTTCTTTTATTTTATTTATTTATTTACTTACTTATTCTTTATATATTTATTTGTTACTAGCTCTTGTTTGTTGCACCCACCCACCTCCCAAATTGATGACCTACTATACAATCGTACCTCCACGAATGTTACCAACTTACCGTTAGGCGATTTGGGTAACCGAAATTAATGCTCTCCGACCACCAACCATTTAGATTGTCATGAAAATTATCTTCAGAACAGTTCTTTGGCCCTGAGAAGGGCCGAGTTATAGATGTCTGGTAGGTTTTGTTGTGCTTTTTGTTTTTCCCCAAGGAAGAGGACTTAAGCACGCTCTCCGCGGATGCGCCGGGCCAGCTGGATGTCCTTGGGCATGATGGTAACGCGCTTGGCGTGAATGGCACACAGGTTGGTGTCCTCGAAAAGACCCACCAGGTAAGCCTCAGAGGCTTCCTGCAGAGCCATGACGGCAGACGACTGGAAGCGCAGGTCAGTCTTGAAATCCTGGGCGATCTCACGCACCAGGCGCTGGAAGGGCAGCTTCCTGATGAGTAGCTCTGTGCTCTTCTGGTAACGACGGATCTCACGAAGGGCGACGGTTCCGGGCCTGTAACGATGGGGCTTCTTGACACCACCGGTGGCTGGGGCGGACTTGCGAGCTGCCTTGGTGGCAAGCTGCTTCCGTGGAGCCTTGCCTCCAGTGGACTTGCGGGCAGTCTGTTTAGTACGGGCCATCTCGACGACGAAATAGTCAATACGGGCGGCCCGGCAGGCGGGCGGGCTTATATACAGACATTCTCCACCTCAGTGGCCACCTCATTGGCCACGAGTGCCGCATGCGTCATCCGCAAGCTACGCCCCACCTCCAAGAGGGAGGGACGGCCTTGGATGAACGATACTACCGCTGCGTCCACAGCACGCCACCTACTCCCACCAAACCGTGGGCGAAGCCACACCAGGACCACCTGTAGTAGCAACCACAACAACATGACTGGACGAGGCAAAGGAGGCAAGGGACTTGGAAAGGGTGGCGCCAAGCGTCATCGTAAGGTGCTTCGTGACAACATCCAGGGTATCACCAAGCCCGCCATTCGTCGTCTAGCTCGGCGTGGAGGTGTTAAACGTATATCCGGCCTCATCTACGAGGAGACCCGCGGCGTCCTCAAGGTGTTTCTGGAGAACGTCATCCGTGACGCCGTCACCTACACCGAGCACGCAAAAAGGAAGACCGTCACCGCCATGGATGTGGTGTATGCCCTGAAACGGCAGGGCCGCACCCTTTATGGTTTTGGTGGTTAATCAACCTGATGGACGGGCGCACACCACCACCACCACCACCACCACCACGACAAACAAATATACGGACCTAATTTTAGGTCCACATTTAAATCACAAAAGAGTTGGTTAGACACTGAGTAAATCGTTGAAAATATATCCAATAACATGATCCTCTCTAATTCTGGACTTGTGGTATGAGTATAGGTTGTGCGTGAACGTGTTGGAACCACTTCCTAATAATTGTCAGTCAGTCAGTCAACATTCACCTAACCTCCAGGTACCTCACCTAACTTCCTGTAGCGTCACCGAACCTCACGAAATGTAACCCAATGTAGTTTATAATCTATCCTAACATGACATAACATAACCACGCACTATATTACTTCGGTAAGAGTAATGAGTTTTAATACACAAAGTTGCAGTTATCATTCATCATACATACATACATACATACATACATACATACATACATACATACATACATAACATGCTAGTGGCAGGGGGGGATTGAAGTGAATTTTAGGAGGATAGAATAGGTGCAGTGGCTAAACAGCGCTTGCGTGAGGGACTTTAAGCAGCAACTCGCCTGGATGCGGCAGGATAGAGTCAGGTCAAGCGTCCGGTGCATGTTGGGTTCCGCCATGGTTTCTCAGTGTTTGGTCGGCTTGATTGTGTGTGTTGTTTTCTTGTTTGGAGGAAATGTCTTGGTATTCTTCTTCTTAGCTTGAAGTTGATTTTCTTCTAACTCTTCTCCTCTTGTTGTTCGTCTTCCTCGTGTCTGCTATCATTCTGTAAAGACTCTCTATATGTATGTAGGTATGAGTGAGTAACAGTTGCCGGTTACAGTGATACTTCATATTCGCTGGTGTTGTACTGTATGGCTTCGGTATTTCTTAATATACAAACGGCACCGTTAGGGGATTGAGGTATTTAAAAACCAGCCTGCCTTACTTATATATAGAAATAAATAATGTGGCTTGGACAATAATGACGACTACTCTCTCCTACCTTCCCCAAACAAGGGCTTTTCGAAAGTATACATTGGACACAAATGACTTAGTACATCATAAATTGGTGGTTTAACAAAAGCCCTCATTAGAGAAAGGTGAAGGAGCACACAGTGAACATACAGATTAATGTTTGCACGCGTAGATCATGTAAGGTGAGATGTTGAACACCAGACACGTAGTGTAGTAACTCCCTCACAGATGGCGTTATGAGGGGCCTGATGATGTAGCAGTTACCTCACAGATGGTGTTATGAGGAAATTCACATGATGATGCTGTAGCAAAACATTCACTACGTGGTGTCGTAGCATCTTGGGGACACCACGTGGTCGACATGACTCACTCATTCAAGTGGGTGAGGTGTGGTCCCAGGCCTCTCTATCGTGGAGTCTCAGGGGAAGTATAACTGGGTACCTGGGACCTCACTGTGTGAAGGTGGTTAGCTAGCTTGGGTAAGACTCAACTGCCGAGTTGTTTTTCACTGAGTTAAGCACTGTTCACCACTATTCATCACTGGTTCCATTCCTTGGCCAAATGAGATAGTACCTTATGGAAAGAACTTGTTGATAGTCCGCTGGGGAGGAGGGTTCAGGGGAGTGAGTTGGTATGGGCCAACATATAATAATAATAATAATAATAATAATAATTAACGGTTTATTGAAAGAGCTTGGCAGCCAGAAGACTGAAAATATACAGTTACATATTTGGGGAATGGGTTACGAATTACAAATAATATACAAGTAACATGAGTGACACAAATAAGACATAGAATAACTAGCTGGGGAAAAGCTCAAACTACAGTTCATTTCAACATAGTGACAGTGCAAGGAGTAGTGTGTACTGGGAGTGAGTACACTGATTTATTACAAGTTATCGATAATTTTTACAATGGTTGGGACTGGGCTGTTCTTATAGCGATCAGTTCGTGCACGTATGGGCTGGATGCGGTTGTGGTGTCGAAGAGCAATTCTCGGACTAGGGATCTCAGATGGTAGTAGGAGCCGGTGTAGAAGCTTCTTACCAAATTGGCAGATGAGGTCGTGGTGATGGTCAGTGAGAGTCTAAAGGGTCGGTCAGTGTGTTGAGCGCTTCTTGATATGTGGAGTAGGAAGGGGAGAGCATAATCTTGCATGGCCTCTTTTGCACTTTTTCTAGGTGTTTACGTTGTGTGGCATTTAGGGAGGAAGACCAGGTGAGCTTGGGAAGTATGAATGTTGTGTAAACACTGAGGAGCTCGTGTGCAGGACCACCGAGGGACTTGAGTCGGCGTAGGAGGTGGAGACGGAAACTGGAGGATTTGATAACTTCACTGACGTGTGGTTTCTAATTTAGTTTGTTGTCTATATGTATGTGTGTGTGTGTGTGTGTGTGTGTGTGTGTGTGTGTGTGTGTGTATACTACTGTACTTTTTAGATCCTCCTACGCAACCTAACCTATTATAGTTAAGTATAGTAGGCTATACACTATTTGGTTAGTATGTGTTATAAAATGAAATTGCATGTTATTATTATTAATATTATTATTATTATTATTATTAGTAGTAGTAGTAGTAGTATTATTATTATTATTATTATTATTGTTATTATTATTACATGCTAATATAATACTAAGTTGCCCGCCAGATTTCCTCAGAGATGGGAGGAGCACATTGGCGGCGGTGTTGTTTATACTCCGCCAAATTACTGATTCCTATTCACCGAGCCAGAGCTGGCGGGCGGCGTGTTATGTGCCACGTTTTGTTTCCCATTGGGCGTACCGCTCAGCTGGGGAGTAGGAGATTTCATAAAAAACAAGTTTGAGTGGAGAGCACACCTTTTCCTTCACATACAGTTATCTTAGACCATCTACTAGTATAATAGTTTGCACAAAAATACTCTACACTCTTTCTAGGTTGTTGCTATTTTTTTTTTTTTTTTTTTTGACTTCTCATCAGATTGTGCATTCAACTAATATACACTATTAGTGTGTTTATTATTATGTTTTATAGTATTATTTCGTATAATATTGGGTAACACAATTAGAGTCACTAGTATAGTATATTATTGGGGTTTATAGCAGTTTGTGGTCTAATAGTATCATGCTTTATGAGTGGTGTTCTATGTAGTGATGATTAGGCAATAAAATATGTTTTGGGGGTTTATAGCAGTTTTTGTGGTCTACTAGTATCATGCTTTATGGGTGGTGTTCTATGTAGTGATGATTAGGCCATAAAATATGCTTTTGGTTTATTGCTAACAAAATATACTTTGCTCTACCGCTGTAGTGCAAAACATGGTGAAACTTACATACACCGTTAATAAAGTATTGATGGAAGAAGAAGAAGAAGAAGAAGAAGAAGAAGAAGAAGAAGAAGAAGAAGAAGAAGAAGAAGAAGAAGAAGAAGAAGAAGAAGAAGAAGAAGAAGAAGAAGAAGAAGAAGAAGAAGAATTGTGGAGGGAATGAACAGTGAGACAATGTAAAGCCTCCGGGATGGCGGCAGCGTTTCTGTTATTAATATATAATAAGACAATAGGAAAATATGTTGTTGTCTCTACCTGTATTATTACCTTTGCGATAGCATGGTTCAATTTTGGGAGGACATAGGAAGGAGCAGGAGGTTAGGAAGGAGCAGGAGGTTAGGAAGGGATTTGTAGTGGGAGAGATAGTGTCTGTGATCCTCGGGTCACCACTCCTCGGATTGTGTCAGTTCAAGTTTAGAAGCTCCAACAACTTTCCCTGAATACGAATTGGCAACCTTTCGATTTACAACAGGTACCTACTTACTGCTACAGTAGGTAGGTGAACAGGGACCAAGGGGGCTAGGAAGAGTGTCCAAACAACTTGCTCCTGCCTGCCTGTGTGATGTAGTCGTGGCAAGAATTAGGTTAGGATACAGACACATCTGGCTAGTTAGTAACGCTGTACCCATAAAGGAACACTCAGCATGTAAACTTGGTGATACACCTTTAAAGCACTACTATATTATTGAATGGGACACTGTCAAAGACTTCAGGCCACCTCACTTATTGTATCTTGAACTATGTCATTACTTCATTGAGGACATTACATTCTTGCTCTTTATCCCAAATTGGCTAGCCCACACTGGTAAATGTGTACTGTACTGTCAATGAATCTGATGTATTTCTTTGTGTATGAACCTGACTGAAAATAAGGTCGCCTCCCTGGCTGCTGCTGCTTCTGCTTCTGCTTCTGCTTCTGCGCCCTTCTAAGTCCCGTTTAAGTCCCCCACCCCAGGCCCCCGCAGTACCCCTTCACATCTACACCATTCAAAAACATTTTCACTCAATTTCCACAATACTATGCTAATTACACGTAAAATAGAGTGTTATCCTGCAAAACGTTGATGTCGTATATTTCTCTCTTTAAGTGATATCCTGTGGCTCCGAAAGGAGCCTGTTTGGTTAGGTTGTCTTGTGTGAACGAACCTTGGGTTCTTATTTCTTCTCTGTCTTCTTGGGGAGGAGCACAGCTTGGATGTTAGGAAGGACACCCCCTTGGGCAATGGTGACTCCAGACAGGAGCTTGTTCAGCTCCTCGTCATTGCGAATGGCAAGCTGAAGATGACGCGGGATAATGCGGGTCTTCTTGTTGTCGCGGGCGGCGTTACCGGCCAGCTAGAGCACTTCTGCTGCCAGGTACTCCATGACGGCTGCAAGGTACACAGGGGCACCTGCACCAACACGCTCAGCATAGTTGCCTTTACGCAAGAGACGGTGGATCCTACCCACGGGGAACTGGAGTCCGGCCCTGCTAGAACGGGACTTTGACTTGCCCTTCACTTTGCCTCCCTTGCCGCGTCCTGACATGTTGCTGCTGCTGCTTTTCGTGATAGGAGTTAAATTTCCGCCCGCCACCTTGGTCTTTTATACCAAGCTCAGGATCAGGCCAGGTGGCCGTCTCGCGGACCCAACCAATGTAAGAGAGCCGTAGCTGCAGCCAGTCTGATCCTGAGCGGCCTGCTCGGTATATAAGGAAAAGTTAGTCGGGCCAGTTTTCAATTCTCTCGCTCCGCGCCACGAGTAACTGTGCCGCCATGCCTCCCAAAACTTCCGGAAAGGCTGCCAAGAAGGCTGGAAAGGCCCAGAAGGCCATTGCCAAGGGTGACAAGAAGAAGAAGCGCAGGAGGAAGGAAAGCTACAGCATCTACATCTACAAGGTACTGAAGCAAGTGCACCCCGACACAGGAGTCTCCTCCAAAGCTATGTCCATCATGAACTCTTTCGTGAACGACATCTTCGAGCGCATCGCTGCCGAGGCTTCCCGCCTGGCGCACTACAACAAACGCTCCACCATTACAAGTCGGGAAATCCAGACAGCTGTCCGACTCTTGCTGCCCGGTGAACTGGCCAAGCATGCCGTGTCTGAGGGCACCAAGGCTGTCACTAAGTACACCTCTTCCAAGTAAGAGGTTACTTGTGCACAACAAACACGCCATCCCACTACTACAACTTAATCGGCTCCATCGGAGCCACAGTTACATGTTAAAGAGACAGTTACCGACAGTGATATATTGAGAGGGAAATAAAAAAATAAAATTATAATAATCTGCATTCTCTATTGGCGTAGAAACAGGACTAAATCGAAACATAATAAATAAATAAATAAATTCTGCGTGGAGTACTTTTACACCCACTGCAAAGTGACATACATGGAGTGTGTTTGGGCTTCATTTCTTGTTTGCAGCATGCCTATTTCATGTAAAAAAAAAATTTATTTTATTTTATTGTATGTTCTTTTATTTTATTTATTTCTTTACTTACTTATTCTTTATATATTTATTTGTTACTAGCTCTTGTTTGTTGCACCCACCCACCTCCCGAATTGATGACCTACTATACAATCGTACCTCCACGAATGTTACCAACTTACCGTTAGGCGATTTGGGTAACCGAAATTAACGCTCTCCGACCACCAACCATTTCGATTGTCATGAAAATTATCTTCAGAACAGTTCTTTGGCCCTGAGAAGGGCCGAGTTATAGATGTCTGGTAGGTTTTGTTGTGCTTTTTGTTTTTCCCCAAGGAAGAGGACTTAAGCACGCTCTCCGCGGATGCGCCGGGCCAGCTGGATGTCCTGGGGCATGATGGTAACGCGCTTGGCGTGAATGGCACACAGGTTGGTGTCCTCGAAAAGACCCACCAGGTAAGCCTCAGAGGCTTCCTGCAGAGCCATGACGGCAGACGACTGGAAGCGCAGGTCAGTCTTGAAATCCTGGGCGATCTCACGCACCAGGCGCTGGAAGGGCAGCTTCCTGATGAGTAGCTCTGTGCTCTTCTGGTAACGACGGATCTCACGAAGGGCGACGGTTCCGGGCCTGTAACGATGGGGCTTCTTGACACCACCGGTGGCTGGGCGGACTTGCGAGCTGCCTTGGTGGCAAGCTGCTTCCGTGGAGCCTTGCCTCCAGTGGACTTGCGGGCAGTCTGTTTAGTACGGGCCATCTCGACGACAAAATAGTAAATACGGGCGGCCTGGCAGGCGGGCGGGCTTATATACAGACATTCTCCACCTCAGTGGCCACCTCATTGGCCACGAGTGCCGCATGCGTCATCCGCAAGCTACGCCCCACCTCCAAGAGGGAGGGACGGCCTTGGATGAACGATACTACCGCTGCGTCCACAGCACGCCACCTACTCCCACCAAACCGTGGGCGAAGCCACACCAGGACCACCGGTAGTAGCAACCACAACAACATGACTGGACGAGGCAAAGGAGGCAAGGGACTTGGAAAGGGTGGCGCCAAGCGTCATCGTAAGGTGCTTCGTGACAACATCCAGGGTATCACCAAGCCCGCCATTCGTCGCCTAGCTCGGCGTGGAGGTGTTAAACGTATATCCGGCCTCATCTACGAGGAGACCCGCGGCGTCCTCAAGGTGTTTCTGGAGAACGTCATCCGTGACGCCGTCACCTACACCGAGCACGCAAAAAGGAAGACCGTCACCGCCATGGATGTGGTGTATGCCCTGAAACGGCAGGGCCGCACCCTTTATGGTTTTGGTGGTTAATCAACCTGATGGACGGGCGCACACCACCACCACCACCACGACAAACAAATATACGGACCTAATTTTAGGTCCACATTTAAATCGCTAAAGAGTTGGTTAGACACTGAGTAAATCGTTGAAAATATATCCAATCACATGATCCTCTCTAATTCTGGACTTGTGGTATGAGTATAGGTTGTGTGTGAACGTGTTGGAACCACTTCCTAATAATTGTCAGTCAGTCAGTCAGTCAGTCAGTCAACATTCACCTAACCTCCAGGTACCTCACCTAACTTCCTGTAGCGTCACCGAACCTCACGAAATGTAACCCAATGTAGTTTATAATCTATCCTAACATGACATAACATAACCACGCACTATATTACTTCGGTAAGAGTAATGAGTTTTAATACACACAGTTGCAGTTATCATTCATTCATACATACATACATACATACATACATACATACATACATACATACATACATACATACATACATAACATGCTAGTGGCAGGGGGGGATTGAAGTGAATTTTAGGAGGATAGAATAGGTGCAGTGGCTAAACAGCGCTTGCGTGAGGGACTTTAAGCAGCAACTCGCCTGGATGCGGCAGGATAGAGTCAGGTCAAGCGTCCGGTGCATGTTGGGTTCCGCCATGGTTTCTCAGTGTTTGGTCGGCTTGATTGTGTGTGTTGTTTTGTTGTTTGGAGGAAATGTCTTGGTATTCTTCTTCTTAGCTTGAAGTTTATTTTCTTCTAACTCTCCTCCTCTTGTTGTTCGTCTTCCTCGTGTCTGCTATCATTCTGTAAAGACTCTATATATGTATGTAGGTATGAGTGAGTAACAGTTGCCGGTTACAGTGATACTTCATATTCGCTGGTGTTGTACTGTATGGCTTCGGTATTTCTTAATATACAAACGGCACCGTTAGGGGATTGAGGTATTTAAAAACCAGCCTGCATTACTTATATATAGAAATAAATAATGTGGCTTGGACAATAATGACGACTACTCTCTCCTACCTTCCCCAAACAAGGGCTTTTCGAAAGTATACATTGGACACAAATGACTTAGTACATCATACATTGGTGGTTTAACAAAAGCCCTCATTAGAGAAAGGTGAAGGAGCACACAGTGAACATACAGATTAATGTTTGCACGCGTAGATCATGTAAGGTGAGGTGTTGAACACCAGACACGTAGTGTAGTTACTCCCTCACAGATGGCGTTATGAGGGGCCTGATGATGTAGCAGTTACCTCACAGATGGTGTTATGAGGAACTTCACATGATGATGCTGTAGCAAAACATTCACTACGTGGTGTCGTAGCATCTTGGGGACACCACGTGGTCGACATGACTCACTCACTCATTCAAGTGGGTGAGGTGTGGTCCCAGGCCTCTCTATCGTGGAGTCTCAGGGGAAGTATAACTGGGTACCTGGGACCTCACTGTGTGAAGGTGGTTAGCTAGCTTGGGTAAGACTCAACTGCCGAGTTGTTTTTCACTGAGTTAAGCACTGTTCACCACTATTCATCACTGGTTCCATTCCTTGGCCAAATGAGATAGTACCTTATGGCAAGAACTTGTTGATAGTCCGCTGGGGAGGAGGGTTCAGGGGAGTGAGTTGGTATGGGCCAACATATAAATAATAATAATAATAATAATAATTAACGGTTTATTGAAAGAGCTTGGCAGCCAGAAGACTGAAAATATACAGTTACATATTTGGGGAATGGGTTACGAATTACAAATAATATATAAGTAACATGAGTGACACAAATAAGACATATAATAACTAGCTGGGGAAAAGCTCAAACTACAGTTCATTTCAACATAGTGACAGTGCAAGGAGTAGTGTTTACTGGGAGTGAGTACACTGATTTATTACAAGTTATCGATAAGTTTTACAATGGTTGGGACTGGGCTGTTCTTATAGCGATCAGTTCGTGCACGTATGGGCTGGGCTGGATGCGGTTGTGGTGTCAAAGAGCAATTCTCGGACTAGGGATCTCAGGTGGTAGTAGGAGCCGGTGTCGGGGATGGTGTAGAAGCTTCTTACCAAATTTGCAGATGAGGTCGTGGTGATGGTCAGGGAGAGTCTAAAGGGTCAGTGTGTTGAGCGCTTCTTGATATGTGGAGTAGGAAGGGTAGAGAATAATCTTGCATGGCCTCTTTTGCACTTTTTCGAGGTGTTTACGTTGTGTGGCATTTAGGGAGGAAGACCAGGTGGAGGAGGCATAGGTGAGCTTGGGAAGTATGAATGTTGTGTAAACACTGAGGAGCTCGTGTGCAGGACCACCGAGGGACTTGAGTCGGCGTAGGAGGTGGAGACGGAAACTGGAGGATTTGATAACTTCACTGACGTGTGGTTTCTAATTTAGTTTGTTGTCTATATGTATGTGTGTGTGTGTGTGTGTGTATATACTACTGTACTTTTTAGATCCTCCTACGCAACCTAACCTATTATAGTTAAGTATAGTAGGCTATACACTATTTTGTTAGTATGTGTTATAAAATGAAATTGCATGTTATTATTATTAATATTATTATTATTAATATTATTATTATTATTATTATTAGTAGTAGTATTATTATTATTATTATTGTTATTATTATTACATGCTAATATAATATTAAGTTGCCCGCCAGATTTCCTCAGAGATGGGAGGAGCACATTGGCGGCTGTGTTGTTTATACTCCGCCCGATTACTGATTCCTATTCACCGAGCCAGAGCTGGCGGGCGGCGTGTTATGTGCCACGTTTTGTTTCCCATTGGGCGTACCGCTCAGCTGGGGAGTAGGAGATTTCATAAAAAGAAAGTTTGAGTGGAGAGCACACCTTTTCCTTCACATACAGTTATCTTAGACCATCTACTAGTATAATAGTTTGCACAAAAATACTCTACACTCTTTCTAGGTTATTGTTATGTTGTTTTTTTTTTTTTTGACTTCTCATCAGATTGTGCATTCAACTAATATACACTATTAGTGTGTTTATTATTATGTTTTATAGTATTATTTCGTATAATATTGGGTAACACAATTAGAGTCACTAGTATAGTATATTTTCGGGGTTTATAGCAGTTTGTGGTCTAATAGTATCATGCTTTATGAGTGGTGTTCTATGTAGTGATGGATGATTAGGCAATAAAATATGCTTTGGGTGTTTATAGCAGTTTGTGGTCTACTAGTATCATGCTTTATGGGTGGTGTTCTATGTAGTGATGATTAGGCCATAAAATATGCTTTTGGTTTATTGCTAACAAAATATAATTTGCTCTACCGCTGGAGTGCAAAACATGGTGAAACTTACATACACCGTTAATAAAGTATTGATGGAAGAAGAAGAAAAAGAAGAAGTAAGAGGAAGAATTGTGGAGGGAATGGACAGTGAGACAATGTATAGCCTCCGGGATGGCGGCAGCAGCGTTTCTGTTATTAATATATAATAAGACAATAGGAAAATATGTTGTTGTCTCTACCTGTATTATTACCTTTGCGATAGCATGGTTCAATTTTGGGAGGACATAGGAAGGAGCAGGAGGTTAGGAAGGGATTTGTAGTGGGAGAGATAGTGTCTGTGATCCTCGGGTCACCACTCCTCGGATTGTGTCAGTTCAAGTTTAGAAGCTCCAACAACTTTCCCTGAATACGAATTGGCAACCTTTCGATTTACAACAGGTACCTACTTACTGCTACAGTAGGTAGGTGAACAGAGACCAAGGGGGCTAGGAAGAGTGTCCAAACAACTTGCTCCTGCCTGCCTGTGTGATGTAGTCGTGGCCAGAATTAGGTTAGGATACAGACACATCTGGCTAGTTAGTAACGCTGTACCCATACCGGAACTCTCAGCATGTAAACTTGGTGATACACCTTTAAAGCACTACTATATTATTGAATGGGACACTGTCAAAGACTTCAGGCCACCTCACTTATTGTATCTTGAACTATGTCATTACTTCATTGAGGACATTACATTCTTGCTCTTTATCCCAAATTGGCTAGCCCACACTGGTAAATGTGTACTGTACTGTCAATGAATCTGATGTATTTCTTTGTGTATGAACCTGACTGAAAATAAGGTCTCATCCCTTGCTGCTGCTGCTGCTGCTGCTGCTTCTTGCGCCCTTCTAAGTCCCGTTTAAGTCCCCCACCCCAGGCCCCCGCAGTAACCCTTCACATCTACAACATTCAAAATCAATTTCACTCTATTTCCACAATACTATGCTAATTACACGTAAAATAGAGTGTTATCCTGCAAAACGTTGATGTCGTATATTTCTCTCTTTAAGTGATATCCTGTGGCTCCGAAAGGAGCCTGTTTGGTTAGGTTGTCTTGTGTGAACGAACCTTGGGTTCTTATTTCTTCTCTGTCTTCTTGGGGAGGAGCACAGCTTGGATGTTAGGAAGGACACCCCCTTGGGCAATGGTGACTCCAGACAGGAGCTTGTTCCGCTCCTCGTCATTGCGAATGGCAAGCTGAAGATGACGCGG
>NW_024740016.1:0-18136 GCF_018991925.1 Homarus americanus | reverse complement strand
GCACCTGGGAGTGTCTGAAGTGTACCTGGCAGTGTCTGAGGACCAGGTGGTACCTGGGAGTGTCAGGGTGTACCTGGGAGTGCTGGGCGGGTGTACCTGGGGTGTCAGAGGTGTACCTGAGTGTCAGAGGTAACCTGGGAGTGTCGGAGAGTACCTGGCGTCAAGAGTACCTGGAGGTCAGAGGTGTACCTGGGAGTGTTGGTACCTGAGTGTCAGAGGTGTACTGGGAGGTGATTGGTACCTGGGAGTGTCAGAGGTGTATCTGGAAGTGTCAGAGGTGTACCTGGGAGTGTCAGAAGTGGTACCTGGGAGTGTGGCGAGTAACTGGGAGTATCAGGGGTGTACCTGGGATTTCGGAGGTGTACCTGGGATGTCAGAGTAGTACCTGGGAGTGTCAGAGGTGTACCTGGGAGTGTCTGAGGTGTACCTGGGAGTGTCAGGAAGACCAAGGAGGCAGAGTTAGGCCCAGATTGTCAGAGGTACCAAGGAAGTCAGAAGTGAACCAGGAGGCCAGAGGTGAACCAGGGAGGTCTGAGGTGTACTTGGGAGCACGGAGGTGCACGGGAGCATGAGGTGTACCTGGGAGTGTCAGAGCTGTACCTGGTAGTATCATTGGTGTACCTCGGATACCAGAGGGGTACCTGAAGGTTGAGAGGTGTACCTGGGAGTATGAGAGGTGTACCTGGGAGGCCAAAGGTGTACCTGGGTGTGGGAGAAGTGTACCTGGGAGTGTCAGAGGTGGTACCTGGGAGTGTCGGAGGTGTACCTGGAGTGTCAGAGGTGCACTTGGGAGTGTCAGAGTGCACCTGGAGTGTCTGAGGTGTTACTGGGAGTGTCTGAGCTTACCTGGGAGTGTCTGAGATGTACCTGGCAGTGTCTGGAGGTGTACCTGGTGTCAGAGGTGCACTTGGGGGTGTCACAGGTGCACCTGGGAGTTACAGAGGTGTAACTGGGAGGTGTGAGCTGTACCTGGGAGTGTTCAAGGTACCTGGTGGAAAGCCTTGAGGTACCAGCAGGGTGTACCTGGAGAGTGTCAGGTGTACCTGAGTGTCATGGTGGCACCTGGGTGTCAGAGGTACCTGGGAGTGTTGGGAGGCCGGAGGAGCACCTGGCAGTCTAGGCCTGAGGGGTGTACCTGGGAGTGTCAGAGGTGGCACCTGGGAGTGTCAGAGTTGTACTTGGGAGGACAGGCCTGGAGGCCAGAGGTGTATCCAGAAGTGTCAGAGGTGTACCTGGGAGATCAGAGGTGTACCTAGGAGTGTCAGCGTGACCTGGGAGTGTCAGGGGTGTAACTGGGAGATGCTGGAGGTGGTCTGGGAGGCCAGAGGTGTACTGGGAGTGTCAGAGGTGTACCTGGGAGGTCAGAGTAGTACCTGGGAGTGTCAGAGGTGACCTGGGAGTGTCTGAGGTGTACCTGGGAGTGGCAGGGAAGACCATGAGGTTAGAGTTACCTGCGATTAAGCCGGGAGGTAAAGCAAGAGGCAGAGGTGAACCAGGAGGTCTGAGGTGTACTTGGAGCATCGTAGGTACTTGGGAGCAAGGAGATCCTGGGAGTCAGAGCTGTACCTGGTAGCATTGGTGCCTGGGAGTATCAGAGGGGTACCTGGAAGTGTCAGAGGTGTACCTGGGAGCATGAGAGGTACCTGGGAGTGTCAAAGGTGTACCTGGGTGTGTGAGAAGTGTACCTGGGAGGTCAGAGGTGTACCTGGGAGTGTCGGAGGTGTACCTGGGAGTGTCGGAGGTGTGCCTGGGAGTGTCAGAGGTGCACTTGGGAGTGTCACAGGTGCACCTGGGAGTGTCTGAGGTGTTACTGGGAGTGTCTGAGCTTTACCTGGGAGTGTCTGAGATGTACCTGGCAGTGTCTGAGGTGTACCTGGCAGTGTCAGCGGTGTACCTGGGAGTGTCAGCGGTATACCTGGGAGATCATTGGTGTACCTGGAAGGCTGGTACCTGAAGTGTCAGAGGTGTACCTGAGGTGTCAAGTGTACCTGGAGGAGAGGGTACCAGGGAGTGTCAGAGGTGTACCTGGGAGGTCATGGTGTACCTGGGAGTGCTGTACCTGGAAGTGTAGGGGTGTACCTGAAGTCTCAAAGGTGTACCTGGGAGTGTCAGAGGTGTACCTGGCAGTGTCTGAGCTGCACCTGGGAGTGTCTGAGGTGTACCTGGTAGTGTTTGAGGTGTACCTGGCAGTGTCTTAGGTGTACATGGCAGTGTCTGAGGTGTACCTGGGAGTGTCAGAGGTGGACCTGGGAGTGTCAGAGGTGTACCTGGGAGTGTCTGAGGTGTACCTGGGAGTGTTCAAGCCTACCTGGAAGTGTCTGAGGTGTACATGGAATGTCAGAGGTGTATCTTGCAGTGTCACGGTGTACCTGGGAGTGTCTGAGGCATACCTGGCGTATCAGAGGTGTACCTGGGAGTGTCAGCGGTGTACCGGGAGTGTCTGAGGCATACCTGGGCGTATCAGAGGTGTATCTGGGAGGTCAGAGGTGTACCTGGGAGGCTTGAGGTGTACCTGGTAGTGTCTGAGGTACCTGGCAGTGACTGAGGTGTACCTGGGAGTGTCACGGTGTACCTGGGAGGTCAGAGGTGTACCTGGGAGTGTCAAAGGTGTACCTGGGAGTGTGAGAAGTGTACCTGGGAGGTCAGAGGTGTACCTGGGAGTGTCGGAGGTGTACCTGGTATTATCATTGGGAGTCTCAGAGTGTATCTGGGAGTCTGGACGTACCTGTAGGCCAGAGGTGTACCAGGGAATGTCAGTGGAGTACTTTGGAATGTCAGGTGTACCTGGGATGTCAGAGGTGTTCCTGGAGTGTCAGAGGTGTGTCTGGGAGGTCAGAGGTGTACCTGGGAGGGTCAGAGGCCTGGAGTGTTGGACGTGTACCTGGGAGTGTCCGAGGTGTACAGGGAATGTCAGTGAGTACCTGGGAGTCAGAGGTGTACCTGGAGGTCAGAGGTACATGTGAGTGTCAGAGGTGTACTTGAGAGGTCAGAGATGTACCTGGGAGTGTCAGAGGTGTACCTTGGTGTGTCAGGAGGCCTGGGAGTCTCAGAGGTACCTGGGAGTGTCGGACGTGTGCACTTGGGAGGTGAGAAGTGTACCGGAGTGTCAGAGTGTACCTGGGAGTCAGAGGTGTACCTGGGAGTATCGGAGGTGCACCTGGGGATGTCACAAAGGACCTGGGAGGTCAGAGGTGTACCTGGGAGTGGCAGAGATGTACCTGGGAGTGTCAGAGGTGAATCTGGGAGGTTGACGTTTACCTGAGAGTGTCAGAGGTGTACTTGAAGGTCGGTGTACCTGGGAGGCCAGAAATGTACCTGGGAGTGTCGACCTGGAGCGTGAGAAGTGTACCTGGAGTGTCAGAGGTGTACCTGGGAGTGTCAGAGGTACCTGGGAGTGTCAGAGGTTACCGGAGTGTCGGAGTTGTATCTGGGAGGTGAGAAGGTACCTGGGAGTGTCTGGGGTACCTGGAGTGTCTGGGTACCTGGGAGTGTCTGAGGTGTACCTGGGAGTGTCAAATGTGTTCCCGGGAGTGTCAGAGGTATACCTGGGAGGTCAAGGTGTACCTTGGAGTGTTAGACGTGTATCAGGGAGTGACAGAGGAGTACCTAGGAGGCCACCTGGGAGGTTTGAGTTGTACCTGGGAGGTGAGAAGTGCACCTGGGAGTGTCTGGGGGTATTTGCTTATGTACAGGGTTGCTACTCGGCACAGTAGCTTAGATACATAACCTACATCTCCCTCCCCCCTCACGCTCATAGTCTTTGTCATGAGCGGACTTCTTAGTTCTAAGTCGCTCCGAGCGTCGAGGTGCACTGTGGGGCGGATCCTCGTGAGGTGTAGGTGACTCGTCTTCGGTCAGGGGGCCAGCAGCAGAGGGTGGGACTGGCCGGAGGAAGCGGCGGTTCCTCCACCAGACACGGCCACTCGGCATCCTGACCTTGTAGTCCCGCGACCGGCCGACGCCCATCACTATGCCAACCTTGTGCCGACGTGTCGTCGTCGGGTCCTGGACGCGGACAAGGGCACCAATCTCCAGCGGCTGAAGAGGGCGGGCACGGTCGTCATACCGAGCCTTGGCGTCCTGGGCACGTGTAGCGGTGCGGCGGTAGCAGCTCTCGGCTTTGGTCTGCCAGTCCTTCGCAAAGGCCTTGGCGTGTGTAGGAACGCAAGAGTGGAGAGGGTGACCATACAGGATCTGGGCAGGGGTAGCCCTGGGGCGTGTGGTCGATTCCACCCTCCTGATGTGACTCCGCTGCTGCTTGGGGCTGCGTGGGCCATCTGGAGGGGGCTGCGTGCGAACCACCCTGAGGGAAGTGCACTGCTGTCCTCCTCGTCTCGGGCTTTTGGGCTTGGGTTGGCGGCAGCACTTGTCGTAGTGTCCATAGCGACCACAGGCCTGACACTTGCGGCCTCGTGCAGGGCACCTGTCTGTGTTAGACCAGTGGCCCTTACGGTCACATCCACGACACAGTGCGTCGGCGGCCGGGCAAGTCTTGGGGCTGTGCTGCTTTCCACAGCTGCCACAGGAAGCACTAGGCGGAGGCGTGGAAGAATGTGTGGCAGCCTTCGCGTTGTTGGCCGCCTTCTTATCCTTCTTGTATTGTGAGATAGCTCTCACAGCAAGTGGGGCCCATAAGGCAGAGGTGGCGGACTTGGTGGCCTCGTATGACCGACATTCAGTCACTACCACCTGGAGTGTGGAGGAAGCGTCCAGGGGGATGAGTCGCTGCATCAACTCTTCGTGCCTGACACCTGTCAAGATCCCGTGCTTGATCCAGGCTTCCTCACATTCCCGGCTGTGCGCCTTGCAGACGTCGATCTCCTCTGACAAACTCTTCAAACGCACAAAAAAGTCGTCAAAGGATTCGTTCTCCGCCTGCTTGCAGCTGGTGAAGTCACGGCGACGCAAAGCCTCGTTGTTCCGACCCTTAACGTGCTCCTGTAAAAGGTCGAGCACATCCGTCACTGAAGACGTAGAATCGGGAGGCACGTGCAACGTGTGCTCCAAAACTCTCTGGGTCTCCAGCGACAAACACATCCGCAGTTGGATGAGCTGTTTGTTTGGAGGCATGCTGTCAAGGTCCACCATCGTGGAGTAATCTGTCCAACGCCGCCTCCACTCACGAAAAAGCTGAAACGTGACGTCTGGTGAGAGGGCGGGTGGGGGTTGAACAGATGCCTTGGGAGCTGTTGGGGTAGCAAGAGTACCTGGAGGACGCTGGTGTGGTGGAGGAGGGAGTGTACTGGCGCCTTGAAGCGCGCTACCTGCAAGTGAGGGAGGGTGGGTTAGCGCCAGGGTCACCAATAGCGCCTCAAAACGCAACTTTTCCTCCTCTCTTCGTGTCTCCTCCCTCTGAAGTTCCATCTCTCTGCGTCTCTCGTCCCGGTCGTCCATCCACTTCAGAATTGTGGCGATGTCCGTCACTGGAGGTGGAGGATGAGAGTCTGCGCCCCGTGGAGGGGAAGGTGGTGGGGAGTCGTGTCTCCCATCTTGACGTCCCTTCTTACCTCCCATCTTTGTGTGTGCGTTGACTGCACTGTTTAATATATAAAGTGGCGCCTCAACAGGTCGAACCACATATATATGACATAAACAGCGCAAAAATCACGCCTGTGGTCCGCTGTTCTGTCCGTGAGTGAGTGCGTGCGTGCGTGTGTGTGTGTGTGTCTCAGAGAGCGGAGCGTGGTCCGGCAAGACCATCAGTGTCCCCCGGATGTCGCACGAGAAGGGTGTACGCCTGCGTGCTCCGTGGGTACCACAAAAAAACAGGCCAATGCTCAACTTAGCTCTAGACACACACTAATACACTGACACTAACACTGCCACCGTCACTAAAACGCACTGTGACGGCGCAACACTGCACATCGCGGCGAAACACAGCGCAACACAACACAACACACTGAGTAGTCGCGCATCACCGGCAGACGTAACTGTCGGCATTGTTCACACACTTTGTAAGTCCACAGATCCTAGACACTGCGCCATGAAAGTTACTAGTGTGCCCTGAAGAATGCAGTGATATCTTGGGAAACACTGAGTAACACTGAGTCCGTTTATTGTGGATGAGAGAAATACAAGTGGTGACCAGCGTGTGCCATGCATGGCTCACACAGTCAGACTGAGGCGCCTTGCCATATGGCAGCCTCGGGGCAATGTTGCCACATAACACGTGCAGTGTTGCCACGTGATTATAAATATAAATGCTACTCGGCACAGTAGCTTATGTACAGGGTTGCTACTTGGCACAGTAGCTTATGTACAGGGTTGCTACTCGGCACAGTAGCTTAGATACATAACCTACACCTGGGAGTGTCTGAGGTGTACCTGGGAGTGTCAAATGTGTTCCCGGGAGTGTCAAAGGTATACCTGGGAGTGTCAGCGGTGTACCTGGGAGTGTTAGACGTGTATCAGGGAGTGACAGAGGAGTACCTAGGAGTGTCAAAGGTGTACCTGGGAGTGTCAGAGGTGTACCTGGGAGTATCGGAGGTGTACCTGGGAGTGTTAAAGGTGTACCTGGGAGTCTCAGAGGTGTACCTGGGAGTGTCAGAGGTGTACCTGGGAGTATCAGAGGTGTACCTCGGAGTGTCAGAGGTGTACCTGGGAGTGTCAGAGGTGTACCTGGGAGTATCAGAGGTGTACCTCAGGTGTGGGGAGTGTACCTGGGAGTGTCTGAGGTGTACCTGGGAGTGGCAGAGATGTACCAGGGAGAGTCAGAGGTGTATCTGGGAGTGTTGGACGTGTACCTGGGAGTGTCAGAGGTGTACCAGGGAATGTCAGTGGAGTACCTGGGAGTGTGAGAGGTGTACCTGGGAGTGTCTGAGGTGTACCTTGGAGTGTCTGAGGTGTATCTAGGAGTATCAGGGGAGAACCAGGGAGTGAAAGAGGTGTACCTTGGGAGTGTCAGAGGTGTAAGGGGGAATGTCTGAGGTGTACCTGAGAGTGTCAGAAGTGTACCAGGGAGTGTCACAGGAACACCTAGGAGTGTCAGAGGTGTACCTGGGAGTGTCAGAGGGGTACCTAGGAGTATAGGAGGTTTACCTAGGAGTGTCGGAGTTGTACCTGGGAGTGTCGGAGGTGTAGCTTGGAGCGTGAGAAGTGTACCTGGGAGTGTCGGAAGTGTACCTGGGAGTGTCGGAGGTGTACCTGGGAGAGTCAGAGGTGTACTTGGAAGTGTCAGAGGTGTACCTGGGAGTGTCAGCGGTGTACCTGGGAGTGTCTGAGACGTACCTGGGAGTGTCAGAGGTGAGCCTGGGAGTGTCAGAGGTGCACTTGGGAGTGTCAAAGGTGCACCTTGGAGTGTCTGAGGTGTACCTGGGAGTGTCTGAAGTGTACCTGGCAGTGTCTGAGGTGTACTTGGCAGTGTGTGAGGTATACCTGGCAGTGTCAGCGGTGTACCTAGGAGTGTCAGCGGTGTACCTGGGAGTGTTAGAGGTGTATCAGGGAGTGACAGAGGATTACCTAGGAGTGTCAGAGGTGTAACTGGGAGTGTCAAAGGTGTAAATGGGAGTATCGGATGTGTACCTGAGAGTGTCAGAGGTGTACTTGGGAGTGTTAGAGGTGTACCTGGGAGTATCAGAGATGTACCTGGGAGTGTCAGAGGTGTATCTGGGAGTCTCAGAGGTGTACCTGGGAGTTCAGAGGTGTACCAGGAATGTCAGTGGAGTAAATGGGAGGTCAGAGGTGTACCTGGGAGTCTCAGAGGTGTACCTGGGAGTGTCAGAGGTGTACCTGGGAGTGTCAGAGGTGTAACTGGGAGTGTCAGAGGTACCTGGGAGTGTGGAGAGGTATCTGGGAGTGTCAGAGGTGTATCTGGGAGTGTTGGACGTGTACCTGGGAGTGTCAGAGGGCACCAGGAATGTCAGTGGAGTAAATGGGAGGTCAGAGGTGTACCTGGGAGGTCAGAGGTACCTGGGAGTGTCAGAGATGTACCTGGGAGGTCCAGAGGTGTATCTGGGAGTGCTGGACGTACCTGGGAGTGTCAGAGGTGTACCAGGGAATGTCAGTGGAGTAATGGGAGTGTCAGAGGTGTACCTGGGAGTGTGAGAGGTGTACCTGGGAGGTCAGGGGTGTACCTGGGAGTGTCAGAGGTGTAACTGGGAGGTCAGAGGTGTACCTGGGAGTGTCAGGAGGTATCTGGGATGTCAGAGGTGTATCTGGGAGTGTTGGACGTGTACCTGGGAGTGTCAGAGAGGGTACCAGGAATGTCAGTGGAGTAAATGGGAGGTCAGAGGTGTACCTGGGAGGTCAGGAGGTGTACCTGGGAGCTCAGAGGTGTACCTGGGAGTGTCAGAAGTGTACCTGGAGTGTCAAAGGTACCTGGGAGTCGGAGGTGTACCTGGCAGTGTCAGAGATGTACCTGGGAGGTCAGTGGTGTACCTGGGAGTGTTAGAGGTATCAGGAAGCAGAAGGAGGACCTAGGAGGTCAGAGGTGTACCTGGGAGTGTCAGAGGTGAACCTGGGAGTATCGGATGTGTACCTGAGAGTGCTGAGGGTGTACCTGGGAGTGTCAGAGGTGAACCAGGGAATGTCAGTGAGGCTGGGAGTGTCAGAGGTGCCTGGGAGGTCAGAGGTGTACCTGGGAGTGTCAGAGGTACCTGGGAGGTCAGAGGTGTACCAGAGTGTCAGAGGTGTACTTGGGAGGTCGGAGTTGTACCTGGGAGGTGAGAAGGTACCTGGGAGTGTCTGGGGTGTACCTGGGAGTGTCTGGGGTGTACCTGGGAGCTGTTGAGGTACCTGGGAGTGTCAAATGTGTCTGGGAGGTCAGAGGCATACCTGGGAGTGTCAGCGGTGTACCTGGGAGCAGCGTAGACGTGTATCAGGGAGTGACAGAGAGTACCTAGGAGGTCAGAGGTGTACCTGGGAGTATCGGAGGTGTACCTGGGAGTGTTGAAGGTGTACCTGGGAGTCTCAGAGGTGTACCTGGGAGTGTCAGAGGTGTACCTGGGAGTATCGGAGGTGTACCTGGGAGTGTCAGAGGTGTAAATGGGAGACGATGTGTACCTGAGAGGTCAGAGGTGTACTTGGGAGTGTCAGAGGTGTACCTGGGAGGGCAGAGATGTACCTGGAAGAGTCAGAGGTATCTGGGAGTGTTGGGACGTACCTGGGAGTGTCAGAGGTGTACCAGGGAATGTCACGGAGTACCTGGGAGTGTGAGAGGTGTACCTCGGAGTGTTTGAGGTACCTCGAGTGTCTGAGGTGTATCTGGGAGTATCAGGAAGAACCAGGGAGGAAAGAGGTGTACCTTGGGAGTGTCAGGAGGTGTAAGGGGAGGTCTGAGGTGTACCTGAGAGTGACAGAAATTTACCAGGAGTGTCACAGGAATACCTAGGTGTGTCAGGAGGTACCTGGGAGTGTCAGAGGGGTACCTAGGAGGAGGTTTACCTGGGAGTGTCGGAGTTGTACCTGGGAGTGTCGGAGGTGTACCTGGGAGCGTAAGAAGTGTACCAGAGTCTGAAGTGTACCTGGGAGTGTCGGAGGTGTACCTGAGTGTCAGAGGTGTACTTGGCAGTGTCAGAGATGTACCTGGGAGTGTCAGCTGTGCCTGGGAGTGTCTGAGACGTACCTGGGAGGTTCAGAGGTGAGCCTGGGAGGTCAGAGGTGCACTTGGGAGTGTCAAAGCACCTTGAGTGTCTGAGGTACCTGGAGGTCTGAAGGTACCACAGGGATTGTTAGAGGTATCAGGAGGACAGAGGATTACCTAGGAGTGTCAGAGGTACCTGGGAATGTCAGAGGTGCTTGGGAGTGTCAGAGGTGTACCTGGGAGTGTCAGAGATGTACCTGGGAGTGTCAGAGGTGTATCTGGGAGGTTGGACGTGGTACCTGGGAGGTCAGAGGTACCTGGGAGTGTAAGAGGTGTACCTGGGAGTGTCAATGTTGTACTGGGAGTGTCAGAGGTGCTGGAGGCTCAGAGGTACCTGGGAGTGTCGTAGGTGTACCTGCAAGTGTGAGAAGTGTACCTGGGAGTGTCTGGGGTGTACCTGGGAGTTTTGAACCTGGGAGTGTCTGAGGTACCGGGAGTGTCAGAGGTACCTGGGAGTGTCAAAGGTGCACGGGAGTGTCAGCTGTACCGGGAGGTCAGTGGAGTACCTGGGAGGCTCAGAGGTGGACCTAGGCGTGTCGGAGGTGAACATGGAGTGTCAGAGGTACCTGGCATTGTCAGCGATGTACCTGGGAGTGTCAGAGGTGTGCCTGGGAGGTCAGAGGTGCACTGGGAGTGTCTGAGGTGTACCTGGGAGTGTCTGAGGTGTACCTGGGAGTGTCAGAGAAGTACCATGGAGTGTCACAGGAGAACGGAGGTGGGAGGTGTACCTGAGAGTGTGATATGTGTACCCAGGGAGTGTCTGAGGTGTAACTGGGAGTGTCAGAGGTGTACCTGGGAGTGTCTGAGGTCCTGGGAGTATCTGAGGCATATGGGAGTGTCAGAGGTACCTGGCAGTGTTAGCGGTGTACCTGGGAGTGTCAGAGTGCACCAGGAATCAGTGTGAGCACCTGGGAGTGTCAGAGATGTACCTGGGAGCAAGGTGTACCTGGGAGGTCACAGGTGTTTTGGGAGTGTCAGAGATGCCTGAAGTGTCAGAGGTGTACCTTGGAGTGTCAGAGGTGTACCTGGGAGGCGGAGGTAACCCATGAGTGTGAGAAGTGTACCTGGGAGTGTCAGAGGTGTGCCTGGGAGTGTCTGAGGTGTACCTGGGAGTGTCTGAGGTACCTGGGAGTGTCGGAGGTGTACCTGGGAGTGCCAGAAAAGCACCAGGAGGTCAGAGGAGTACCTAGGGAGTGTGAGATGTGTACCTGGGAGTGTGAGAGGTGTACCAGGGAGTGTCTGAGATGTACCTGGGAGGTGAGAGGTACCTGGGAGTGTCTGAGATGTACCTGGGAGTGTCTGAGGTGTACCTGGGAGGTCAGGAGAAACCAGGGAGTGTAAGAGGTGTACCTTGGGAGGCCAGAGTTGTAAGGGGAGTGTCTGAGGTGTACCTGGGAGTGTCAGAAGGTACTAGGAGTGTCACAGGAATACCTAGGAGTGTCAGAGGTGTACCTGGGAGTGTCAGGAGGGCACCCAGGAGTATCGGAGGTTTACCTGGAATGAGTTGTACCTGGGAGTGTCGGAGGTGTACCTGGGAGCGTGAGAAGTGTACCTGGGAGTGTCGGAGGTGTACCTGGGTCGTGAGAAGGTACCTGGGAGTGTCGGAGGTGTACCTGAGTGTCGGAGGTGTACCTGGGAGTGTCAGAGGTGTACTGAAGTGTCAGAGGTTTTCCTGGGAGATGTCATGGTGTACCTGGGAATGTCTCAGGTACCTGGGAGTGTAAGAGGTGTGCCTGGGAGTGTCAGAGGCACTTAGAGGTCAAAGGTGCACCTTGGAGTCTGAGGTGTACCTGGAGTGTCTGAGGTACAGGGAGTGTCAGGAGAGAACCAGGGAGTGAAAGAGGTACCTTGGGAGTGTCAGGTGTAAGGGGAGTGTCTGAGGTGTACCTGGGAGTGTCAGAAGTGTACCAGGAGTATCAGAGGAATACCTAGGAGTGGCAGAGGTGTACTTGGGAGTGTCAGGAGGGTACTTAGGAGTATCGGGAGGTTTACCTGGGAGTGTCGGAGCTGTACCTGGGAGTGTCAGAGGTGTACCTGTGAGCGTGAGAAGTGTACCTGGGAGTGTCGGAGGTACCTGGGAGTGTCGGAGGTGTACCTGGGAGTGTCAGAGGTGTAGCTGGAAGTGTCAGAGGTGTACCTGGGAGTGTTCAGTGTACCTGGGACTGCTGGGAAGGTGTGCCTGGGAGTGTCAGAGGCACTTGGGAGTGTCACAGCACCTTGGAGTGTAAGGAGGTGTACCTGGGAGTGTTCAAGGTACCTGGCAGTGTCTGAGGTGTACTTGGCAGTGCTTGAGGTGTACCTGGCAGTGCTCATGGTACCTGGGAGTGTGAAGGTACCTGGGAGTGTCTGGGGTGTACCTGGGAGTCCAAAACCTGGGAGTGTCTGAGGGTGTATCTGGGAGTGTCAAAGGTACCTGGGAGTGTCAGAGGAGAACCTGGGAGGCCAAGTGGAGTGCCTAGGAGTGTTAGGAGGTGTATCAAGGAGGACAGAGAGCACCTAGGAGTGTCAGGAGGTGTACCTGGGAGTGTCAGAGGTACCTGGGAGTACGGAGGCCTGGGAGGTCAGAGGTGTACCTGGAGTGTTAGGAGGTGTACCTGGGAGCAGAGATGTACCTGGAGCAAGTAGAGGTGAATCTGGGAGTGCGGACGGTACTTGAGAGGTCAGAGGTGTACTTGAAGTGTCAGAGGTGTACCTGGGAGTGCCAGAAGTGTACCAGGGAGTGTCACAGGAATACCTAGGAGGTCAGAGGTACCTGGGAGGTCAGAGGGTACCTAGTAGTATAGGAGGTTTACCTAGGAGTGTCGGAGTTGTACCTGGGAGTGCCGGAGGTGTACCTGGGAGCGTGAGAAGTGTACCTGGGAGGTCGGAAGGTACTTGGGAGTGTCGGAGGTGTACCTGGGAATGTCAAAGGTACGGAAGTGTCAGAGGTGTACCTGGGAGGTTGGCGTGTACCTGGGAGAGTCTGAGATGTACCTGGGAGGTCGGAGGTACCTGGGAGTGTCAGAGGTGCACTTGGGAGTGTCAAAGGTGCACCTTGGAGTGGCTGAGGTGCCTGGGAGAGCCTGAAGGTACCTGGCAGTGTCTGAGGGGCATTGGCAGTGTTTGAGGTACCCAGTGTCAAAGGTGTACCTAGAGTCAGTGTGTACGTGGGAGTTAGAGGTGTATCAGGAGTGACAGAGGATTACCTAGGAGGTTGGGAGGTACTCGGAGGTTGGGAGGTGTACCTGGGAGTGTCAGAGGAACCACGGAATGTCAGTGAGAAATGGGAGGTCAGAGGTGTACCTGGGAGTGTCAGAGGTGTACCTGGGAGGTCAGAGGTGTACCTGGGAGGTTAGAGGTGTACCTGGGAGTAAGGAGGTACCCGGGAGTGTCGGAGTTGTACCTGGGAGGAGAAGTACCTGGGAGTGTCTGGGGTGAACCTGGGAGCGTCTGGGGTGTACCTGAGTACCGGGAGTGTCAAATGTGTTCCCGGGAGTGTCAGAGGTGTACCTGGAAGCAAGCTGGGTACCTGGGAGCAGCAGACGTGTATCAGGGAGTGACAGAGGAGTACCTGGGAGGTAGCTGTCCTGGGAGGCCAGAGGTGTACCTGGGAGTACGGGAAGTGTACCTGGGAGTGTCGGAGGTGTTGGGAGTGTCAGATGTGTACATGGGAGTGTCAGAGGTACCGAAGAGTCTGAGTTGTACCTGGGAGCCGGAGGTGTACCTGGGAGGAGAAGTGTACCTGGGAGAGCCGGATGTGTACCTGGGAGGTCGGAGGTGTACCTGGGAGTGTCAGAGGTGTACTTGAAGTGTGGGAGGTGCACCTGGGAGGCTGAAGTGTACCTGGGAGTGTCTGAGAGATGTACCTGGGAGGTCAGAGGTGTGCCTGGGAGTGTCAGATGTGCACTTGGGAGTGTCACAAAGGTGCGCCTTGGAGTGTCTGAGGTGTACCTGGGAGTGTCTTAAGTGTACCTGGCAGTGTCTGAGGTGTACTGGCAGTGTCTGAGGTGTACTGGCAAAGGCGGAGCGGTGTACCTAGGAGGTCAGCGTGTACCTGGGAGGTAGAGGTGTATCAGGAGACAGAAGACACCAGGAGTGTCAGAGGTGTACCTGGGAGGTCAGAGGTGTACCTGGGAGACGGGATGTGTACCTGAGATTGTCGGAGGTGTACTGGGAGGCCGAGGTGTACCTGGAGTGTCAGAGGTACCAGAGTACAGAGGTACCTGGGGTAAAGGCATGGGAGTGTCAGAGGTGTACTGGGAGGTCAGAGAGGTACCTGGGAGCACAGAGGTACCTGGGAGTGTCTGGAGGTGTATCTGGGAGGCTGGACGGGTACCTGGGAGTGCCAGAGGTGTACCTGGGAGTGTCAGAGGTGTACCTGGAGATGCCGAGGTGCACCTGCAAGTGTAGGAAGTGGTACCTGGGAGTGTCTGAAGGCACCTGGGAGTGTCAGAGGTACCTGGGAGTGTCAGAGGTGTACCTGGGAGGTCAGAGGTGTACCTGGGGGTGGCTGAGTAGGTGCATGCGTAGGGGAGGCCAGTGAGCACTGGGAGGACAGAGGGACCTAGTCGTGCGGAGGTGTACATGGAGTGTCAGAGGTGTACGCAGTGTGAGCGGTGTGTACCTGGGAGGTAGGAGGTGTGCCTGGGAGTGTCAGATGTACCTGGGAGTGCCGTTGAGGTGTACCTGGGAGTGTCTGAGGTACCTGGGAGGTCAGAGAAGTACTAGGAGGTCACAGGAGAACCTGGGAGGTGAGAGGTGTACCTGAGAGTGTGAGAGGTGTACCCAGGAGTGTCTGAGGTGTACCTGGGAGTGTCAGAGGTGCTCCTGGGAGTGTCTGAGGTGTTCCTGGAGGTCTGAGGCATACGTGGGAGTGTCTGTGGTGTACCTGCCAGCGTCACGGTGTATCTGAGTGTCAGAGGTGTACCAGGAATGTCAGTGGAGTACCTAGGAGTGTCAGAGATGTACCTGGGAGTGTCAGAGGTGTACCTGGGAGTGTCAAATGTGTTACCTGGGAAAACAGAGGTATACCTGGGAGCAATAAGCGGTGTACCTGGGAGGTTAGATGTGTATCAGGGAGTGACAGAGGAGTACCCAGAGTGTCGCTACACTGGGAGTGTCAGAGGTGTACCTGGGAGTATCGGAGGTGTACCTGGAGTGTTAAAGGTGTACCTGGGAGTCCTAGAGGTACCTGGGAGTGTCAGAGGTACCTGGGAGTATCGGAGGTACCTGGGAGTGTCAGAGGTACCTGGGAGTGTCAGAGGTGTACCTGGGAGTGTCAGAGTTGTACTTTGGTCAGAGGTGTACCTGGAGAGTTAAAGGTGTACCTGGGAGTCTCAGGTGTACCTGGAGTGTCAGATGTGAACCTGGGAGTATCGGAGGTGCAACCTGGGAGTGTCAGAGGTGTACCTGGGAGTGTCAGAGGTGTACCTGGGAGTGGCAGAGATGTACCTGGGAGAGTCAGGAGGTGTATCTGGGAGGTTGACGTACCTGGGAGTGTCAGAGGTGTACCAGGGAATGTCAGTGGAGTACCTGGGAGTGTGAGAGGTGTATGGGGGTCTGAGGTACCTTGAGTGTCTGAGGTGTATCTGGAGTATCAGGGGAGAAACAGGGAGTGAAAGAGGTGTACCTTAGAGTGCCGAGGTGTAGGGGGAGGTCTGAGGTGTACCTGAGTGTCAGAAGTGTACCAGGAGTGTCATAGGAATACCTAGGAGTGTCAGATGTACCTGGAGTGTCAGAGGGTACCTAGGATGATAGGTTTACCTGGGAGTGTCGGAGTTGTACCTGGGAGGTCGGAGGTGTACCTGGAGCGTGAGAAGTGTACCTGGAGGTCGAAGTGTACCTGGGAGTGTCGGAGGTCCACCTGGGAGGTCAGAGTTGTACTTGAAGGGTCAGAGGTGTACCTGGGAGTGTCACGGTGTACCTGGGAGTGTCTGATGTACCTGGGAGTGTCAGAGGAGCCTGAGGTCAGGAGGTGCACTTGGAGTGTCGGAGGTGTACCTGCAAGTGTGAGAAGTGTACCTGAGTGTCTGGGGTGTACCTGGAGTTTCTGGGTGTACATGGGAGTGTCTGAGGTGTACTTGGGAGTGTCAGAGGTACCTGGGAGGTCAAAGGTGTACTTGGAGTGTCAGGGCTGTACCAGGAGTGTCAGTGGAGTACCTGGGAGTGTCAGAGGTGACCCAGGCGTGTCGGAGGTGCACATGGAGTGTCAGAGGTGTACCTGGCATTGTCAGCGGTGTACCTGAGGTCAGAGGTGTCCTGGGAGTGTCAGATGTGTACCTGGGAGTGTCTGAGGTGTACCTGGGAGTGTCTGAGGTGTACCTGGGAGGTCAGAGAAGTACCAGGAGGTCACAGGAGAAACCTGGGAGTGTGAGAGGTGTACCTGAGAGTGTGAGAGGTGTACCTAGGGAGTGTCTGAGGTGTTCCTGGAGTGTCAGAGGTGTACCTGAGTGTCTGAGGTGTTCCTGGGAGTATCTGAGGTATACGTGGAGTGTCTGAGGTGTACCTGGCAGTGTCAGCGGTGTACCTGGAGAGTGTCAGAGGTGTACCAGGAATGTCAGTGGAGTACCTGGGAGTGTCAGATGTACCTGGGAGTGTCAGAGGTGTACCTGGGAGGTCACAGGTGTTCTTGGAGGTCAGAGATGCACCTGGGAGGCTCGAGGTACCTTGAGGTCAGAGGTGTACCTGGAGTGAGAGGTGTACCTGGGAGTGTCGGAGGTGTACCTATGAGTGTGAGAAGTGCACCTGGAGTGTCAGAGGTGTGCCTTGAGAGTGTCTGAGGTTCCTGGGAGTGTCTGAGGTGTACCTGGAGTGCCTGAGGTGTACCTGGAGTGCCAGAATAGTACCAGGGAGGTCAGAGAGCAACTGGGAGGTGAGATGTACCTGGAGTGAGGTACCTAGGAGTGTCTGAGGTGTACCTTGGAGTGTGAGAGGTGTACCTGGGAGTGTCTGAGATGTACCTTGGAGTGTCTGAGGTGTACCTGTGAGTGTCAGGGGAGAACCAGGGAGTGAAAGAGGTGTTCCTTGGGAGTGTCAGAGTTGTAAGGGGGAGTGTCTGAGGTGTACCTGGGAATGTCGGAGTTGTACCTGGGAGTGTCGGATGTGTACCTGGGAGCGTGAGAAGTGTACCTGGGAGTGTCAAGGTGTACCTGGGAGTGTCGAGGTACCTGGAGTGTCAGAGTTGTAATCTGGAAGGGTCAGAGGTGAACCCGGGGAGTGTCAGTGGGTACCTGGGAGTGTCTGAGACGTACCCAGGAGTGTCAGAGGTGAGCCTGGAGTGCTCAGAGGTGCACTTGGGAGTGTCGTAGGTGTACCTGCAAGTGTGAGAAAAGTTACCTGGGAGTGTCTGGGTGTACCTGGGAGTGTCAGGGAGTACCTGGGAGGTCAGAGGTGGACCTAGGGCGTGTCGGAGGTGCGACATGGAGTGTCGAGGTACCTGGCATTGTCATGGTGTACCTGGGAGTGCCTGGGAGGTGTGCCTGGGAGTGTCAGAGGTGTACCTGGGAGTGTCTGAGGTGTACCTGGGAGTGTCTGAGGTGTACCTGGGAGTGTCACAGGTGTTCTTGGAAGCCAGATACCTGGAGTGTCAGAGGTGTACCTTGAGTGTCAGAGGTGTACCTGGAGGAGAGGTGTACCTGGGAGGTCGGAGGTGTACCTATGAGGTGGAGAAGTTCCTGGGAGCAGAGGTGTACCTGGGAGGTCTGAGTTGTAAATCTGGGAGTGCCAGAATAGTACCAGGGAGGTCAGGAGGAGGCCCTGGAGTGTGAGATGTGTACCTGGGAGGTGAGAGGTGTGCCCTAGCAGTGTCTGAGGTGTACCTGGGCGGAGAGGTGTAATCTATGAGGTCTGAGATGTACCTTTGGAGTGTCTGAGGTGTACTCTCCAGGGAGTGTCAGGGAGAACCAGGGAGTGAAAGAGGTGTACCTTGGGAGTGTCAGAGTTGTGGGAGTGTCTGAGGTGTACCTGGGAGTGTCAGCGCTCAGGGAGTGTCACAGGAATACCTAGGAGTGTCAGAGGTGTAACGGAGTGTCAGAGGGTACCTAGGAGTACTGAGGTTTACCTGGGAGGTTTTGGTTGTAATCACCTGGGAGTGTCGGAGGTGTACCGGAACGTGAGAGTGTACCTGGAGGCCGGAGGTGTACCTGTGAGGGTCGGAGGTACCTGGGAGTGTCATCAGAGGTGTACTTGAAGCGTCAGAGGCGTACCTGGGAGTGTCAGCGGTGTAATCTGGGAGGTTCCAGGTGCAACCTGAGAGTGTCAGAGGTGCCTGGAGGTCAGAGGTGCACTTGGGAGTGTCAGTTGGTGCACCTTGAGTGTCTGGAGGTGTACCTGGGAGTGTCTGAGGTGTATGGAGTGTCAGGGGAGAACCAGGAGTGTCGGAGAAAATTGGAGCAGTGAAGTGTGTACCTGGGAGTGTCTGGTGTACCTGGGAGTGTCTGGTGTACCTGAGTGTCTGAGGTGTACTTGGGAGTGTCAAGGTGTACCTGGAGTGTCAGAGGTGTACCTGAGTGTCAGCGGTGTACCCAGGAGTGTTAGAGGTGTATCAGAGCAATACGTAACCGAACGAAGCACAATCGA
>NW_024740015.1:17500-28655 GCF_018991925.1 Homarus americanus | reverse complement strand
TCATGTGATGGTGGTGGTGATGATGGTAGGTGGGTGATATGTGTCAGCCATCAAATAATGTCAGCAATAAAAGCCAAAATAATAAAATGGCGTAATAATAAAGGCCAATGACAATAAATAAAGTAAGCCATCATATGTAATAATAATAATAATAATAATAAAATGTCGCGTGCAAAAATAAATGTGTATAATAATAATAATAATAATATGTAAGCAAAAAATAATAATAATAATAACCTTAATAATAAAAATAATAATAATAATAATAATAATAATAATAATAATAATAATAATAATAATCACTCTTATAATACAAGTGGCAAAAACAAAAAGTAATTAATCAAAATATTAACATATACGTTGTTCCATCTAACCACCACTTAGTACGATGAAGTGTTAATAATCACTGAACAAATAAAACACACAACATGAGACGCGGCGATTCCATGCTGAGCGATCGTTTGCCTTCCCTATCACTCATATATCCACCCAACCTACAATTTTGAGCTGTCCGTATTGAGTTAAGCAAATAGTGTTTGATATTTTATTCCTCTTTCACCCTCTATTTCAACCAATGTTTACTATTTCGCGCCTAAATCTGTGAATTTGTCTAATTTAACACCATTGTTACGGTTCGCTCCTGATTGGACCAGTTTGATGCTGTTTATATCACCTTTGTTCTGAAGCTGACTTCCGTTTATACACCTCTGTCATATCGCCCTCCTCTACATCTCTCAGGGGAGTACCAAATTAAGATAACTTCAACCTGTCTCTGTACTCAAGGTTCTATGCTTGGGATGATCTTGTCATTCTGTAGTACGGTGGCCAAGGCAGAGCCGCGTCATCAAGTGAGGGTCTCTGGCAGCACAAGATATAGTGTTAGGATGACCTCGTTGGTCTTAATAACGCTCCTTGTTAGCATTTTGCGACAAAAAACACATTGTTTACTTGGCTTAAGATTCCTACTTATCATTGCTCCTAAATCTTTCTCAGTCGGATTTCTCCAATAACATCGTTGTTCATCTGGTATCTGGTTTCTCTCTGTTTACATCTCTCATACTAAACGCTTCCATTTATACGTTAAAATTTAATCTGACATTTTAGGCCTTTGAAAAATTGGATCTTTACCATAGTTTTATTGGGTCCTCGACAGATTTGTTACTCGCCCTATTTTGTGGTGTCGTCCTAATAAATTTACACACCGCAAGGTCGAATGCCGATACAAGTACAGGTACATATACAAGTGCAAATTACCAGACCACAGTACAGACTGGTCACCAGAAGTACAGGTACAAGTACCAGGTACAGATACAAGTACTGAGTACAAGTACGGTGCCGTACCGACTTTGGTGCGATGCAAGTGCAGGTACCAACAAGTACGAAGATACAAGTACAGAATTTTGGAATACGCTGGGTACAGATACCAGTACGCAATTTTAAGTACCAGGTACGAATACCAACACAGGTACAGATACAAACTTTGGTACCTGTGAATACAAATGCAGGTACGAATACAGATACAAACACACGTACCTGAATACAGAGTACAGGTACGAATACAAGTACAAGGTACGAATGCGAATACCCCTGCTCAACTGCAAACCTAATGTCTTAAACCTTTGCTTTATTTCGCTTCGCCTAAAACAGCTGGCAGCAGCGTAACATGTAACCTAACCTAACCTAAACTGCGTAACTAACCCCTAACTAACCTAACCTAACTTCGCCTAACCTAACCCTAACTGGCTAATAACGCGTAACGTAACGTAACGTAACCTAACTAACCTAAATAACGTGGCATGTAACATGTAACCTAACCTAACTAACCTAACCTAAACTAAACTAACGGCAACGTAACGTAACCCTAACGCTTCGTTAAATCAACTTACTGGTCTCCATTGAGTGGCCTCCCCATCGGGTACACACATTTTAACGCTCGTTCCGGCAGGGGCCCATCCAGGGAACAGTACCTTTACCTCCCAATTGGTGGTGCGCTGGGGAATTCGGCAGGCATCGGCCGCCAGCCAGGTGCGGAGGTCAGATACTGGTGGTACAGCATGCATTAAACCCGTGACTCTGGGTCTGGCGAGAACATCTGGTCCCAGTGGTGCTCTCAGGTCACGACAAAGCTGACCCGCCCTGGTGAGACATCCACTCAACACGATTCACCGGGTCAGCTTTGTTCGACGTGACCCGCTCAGGTAGAGAGACATCCTAAGGGTCATTAAAAGGTCGCAAACTGTCTCGAAGTCCGTGGCATCAGGTGGTCACTAGCCAATCGGGCGGGGAATTTCCGACGAGGGCACCAACGCGCGCCGGCCCACCTGCTGCAGACACGCGGTTGTTCTGACATAACTAGAGATCCTTTGCTGTCACGCTTCACACAACAGAAATACAGTCAACCTCAGTGACATATATGGTCATCAATCTGGAGATTAGAAAGCCAGGTTTGATAAAGGGTCAGTGTGGTGGCATCATTACTTGCATTCAGAGGTGCATGGTATTATTATTAGTAGTAATGACAATGTGTGTGTGCGTGTGTGTGCGTGTGATACGTGTGTGTGTGTGTGTGCGTGTGTGTGTGTGTGACAGTAAACAGAATTGAAGGGTACAGGAGTGAAGTGGGGAGGCTGATACAGTATCAGGCAAGGCAAGTTCATGCATGGTGCAACTGCCGCCTCCACAGTTTATTACCAGGTTGATGACCCACCACACATCTGCTACTACCACACTACCACAACCACACCACTACCAGACATCACTACCCACAACCACCACTACTACAACCACCATACCACCACACCACTACCACCACACACTACCACCACACACATGCCACCAGACACACTACCACACATCACTACACTGCACTACTACCACCACACACTACCACCACACACACTACTACTACCACCACCACACTGTTTGTTTCACCACTACCACCACACACTACCACCACACACAACACACTACAAACACTACACACCACCACCACCACACACTTCACTGATGTTCTTCCTCCTTCTTCACTACTTCCAGGAAGGTCATCACAGACTAGCACGCAGGCTGCTCTAGTACCGCATATAACTGTTGTGGGTGTGTGTTAACGATTGACTTCCACACCTTAAGACGTTCTACTCAAAACACTAACATTGTTTACATGAAAGGAGGTGTGTGTGTGTGTGTGTGTGTGTGTGTGTGTGTGTCAGCCACACCTACACAACATGAGGCTGGATTACACCACAACCACTACACTATTCCACCACACCAGGTACACACCCACAACCACTACACTATACCACCACACCAGGTACACCACAACCACTACACTATACCACCACAAGCCTCTGTTCCACCTGCAGGTGCCACTACACTATACCAACACTTACACCCTTAACCCTGTCAGCCACAACTCTCTGGCTACCACACTGATAAACCCTAACCTAACCACAGCACCTGTACTACTACCACCACTACTACTAGCAACTACCACCACCACTACTAACACCACGCCCTTCTACCACCAGGGTACTGAGGACGGACTCAACCAACACAGCAAGAGCTTACTACCGCAGGATAAGGCTACAGTAACGCCCCCACTATACTGCGGCGCCTTCTTCAGGTTTGACGCCTCCCTACTACTACCTCCTCACTCCTCCCTACTCCCTCACTCCTCTCCCTACTCCCTCTCCCTCCCCTCCTCCTCCCTCCCCTACTACCTCACTCCTCCTCACTTCCTCTCTCCCTCTCTCTCCTCCCTACTACCTCACTCCCTCCCCTACTACCTCCTCCTCCCTCCCTACTCTTCTCACATATATTCCCCTCCCTCACTCCTTCCTCCCTACTCCCCTCACTCCTCCTCCCTACTACCTCCTCCTCCTCCCTACTCCCTCCTCCTCCTCCCTACTACCTCCTCCCTCCTCCTCCTCCTACCTCACTTCCTCCTCCTAGTCCCTCCTCCTCCTCCCTACTACCTCCTCCTACTCCTCCTCCCCTACTCCTCACTCCTCCTCCTCTCCCTCCTCCTCCTCCCCTCCCTCCCTCCCTCCTCCCTACTCCCTCTCCTCCTCCTCCCTCACTCCTCCCTCCCCTCCTCCTCCCCTCCTCCCTCCCTCCTCCTCCTCCCTACTACCTCCTCCTCCCTCCTACCTCCCTCCTCCTCCTACCTCTCCTCCCTACCTCCTCCTCCTCCTCTCCCCTACTCCCTCCTCTACCCTCCTCTCCTCTACTACCTCCTCCTCCTCTCCTCCTCCTCTCTTCTCTCTCCTCTGCTCTCCTCCCTACTCCCTCCTCCTCCTCCTCCCCTCCTCCTCCTCCCTACTACCCCTGCTCCTCCTCCCTTCTACTCCTCCTCCCTACTACCTCCTCCTCCTCCCTACTACCTCCTCCTCCCTCCCTACTCCCTCCTCCTCCTCCCTACTACCTCCCTCCTCCTCCCCTCCCTCCTCCTCCCTCCCTCCCCCCCTCCCTCCTCCCCTCCCTCCCCTCCACTCCCTCCTCCCCTCTCCCTCCTCCTCCCCTCCCCTACTACCTCCTCCCTCCCTCCCCTGCTCCTCCTCCTCCTCCCCTCCCTCCTTCCTCCTCCCCTCTCCCTCCTCCTCCTACCTACCTCTCCTCCCTCTCCCTCTCCTCCTTCTCCCTCCTCCTCCTCCCTCTACCTCCTCCTCCCTCCCCTACTCTCTCCCTCCCTACTTCCTCCTCCTCCCTACTCCCCTCTCCTCCTCCCTCCTCCTCCTCCCACCCCTCCTCTCCCTGCTCCTCCCTCCCTCTCTCCTCCCCTACTCCCTCCTCCTCCCTCCCCTACTACCTCCTCCTCCTCCTACTCCCCTCCTCCCTCCTCCCTACTCCCTCACTCCTCCCTCCACTACCTCCACCCTCCCCTCCTCCTCCTCACCTCCCTCCTCCCTCCTCTACTACCTCCCTCCTCCTCCTCCCTCCCTACTACCTCCCTCCTCCTCCCCTCCCCTCCTCACTCCTCCTCCCCTCCTCCCTCCTCCTCCTCCTCCTCCCCCACACTTGGATGACGCAGCTCAGTTCTGGTCACGTGCTACAGAATGACAAAGACCCCAGTCCAGCATTAGGAACCTTGAGTACAGAGACAGGTTAAGCATCTTAATTTGCACTCCGAGAGGGCAGTAGAGTGAGGGGCATATGATAGAGGTGAATAAATGGAGTCAGCTCAGAACAAGGTGATATAACGAGGTACTCAAACTATCAACCAGGAGCGAACTCGTAACAATGGTGTTAAATTAGACAAATTCAGATTGAGGCGCAAATAGGTAAACATTGGTTTGGAAATAGAGTAGTGGAAGAGAGTGGAACAAGTTACCAAACATCATCATTAATACGCTGCAGTGTCCTTAAGCTGGTAATTGTGGTGACTAGGCTGGGGGGGTTCTGTTATAACACAGCAGCTGGTGAATACTTCCTGTGTCAGTGTTACCAATATTGTTAACGTGGTTGTGGTTCTATTGTAAATATTGACGGTGACGTGTGTTAGGACCCTGCAATTATTAGTAACAGTGTTGGTACCTTTGTCTGGAATGTTTACACCACGATTGGTAACACTGTCTCGCTGGTGTTGTGAGACGCGACACACACACACACACACACACACACACACACACACACACCGCCCACCCACCCACACACACACACACACACACCCACACACACACACACACCCCCCGCCCACCCACCACCCACCCACACACACACACACACACACCCCCACCCACCCACCCACACACGCCCGCCCGCCCGCCCACACACACCCCACCACACCCCACCCACACTCACACACAACCCCCAACCACCCCCACACACACACACTACCCTCCGTCCAACACCATTTTCTCCTTACACCTCAGTCCTCCTGGCCAGTTCTCAGGGGTTGGGATAGGTTGGGCTGGGATAGGTTGGGTTGGGATAGGTTGGGTTGGGATAGGTTGGTTTGGGATGGTGGTTGGGATGAGTTGGGATGAGGATGGTTGGGATGGGTTGGGATGGGATGGGTTGGGATAGGTAAGGTTGGGTTGGGATAGGTTGGGTTGGGTTGGGATGGGGTTAGGATGGTTGGGTTAGGTTGGGATGGGTTGGGTTAGGATGGGTTAGGATGGATTTGGATGGGTGGGGTTAGGTGGGTTAGGATGGGTCAGGTTAGGTTGGGTTAGGTCAGGGTTGGGTTAGGTCAGAATAGGTTAGGTTAGGTCAGGATGGGTTGGAGTTGGGATAGGTTGGTTGGGTCAGGATGGGTTGGGTCGGGATAGGTTGGGTCAGGGTTAGGTTAAGTCAGGATAGGTTGGGACAGGTTGGGATAGGTAGGGTTAGGTTAGGTTAGGTCGGGATAGGTTGGGTTGGGTTATGTTAGGTCGGGGATAGGTTGGGTTTGGTCAGGATAGGGAAGGTCAGGTTAGGTTAGGTCAGGGATAGGTGGGTCAGGTTAAGTGGGTCAGGATAGGTTGGGATATGTTAGGTTAGGTCAGGATAGGTTATGTTCATACGTAATTTTTCCTTAAGAGAAGAGAGGACAGACACACACACACACACACACACACACACACACACACACACACACACACACACACACACACACACACACACACACACACACACACACACACCATTTTATCCACACGCTAAGCTATAGACTCACTCAGGTTAGACCACTCACCTAGTCCAGATCACTCACACTAGTCCACGAGTCACTCACACCTAATCCACCAGTCACTCACTAGTCCACGAGTCACTCACACTGGTCCACGAGGTCACTCACACTAGTCCACGAGTCACTCACACTATAGTCCACGAGTCACTCACACTAGTCCACAGAGTCACTCACACTAGTCCACGAGTCACTCACACTAGTCCACAGGTCACTCACACTGGTCCACGAGTCCTCACACCTAGTCAAGTGCTCCACACTAATCCACAGCACTCACACTAGTCCAGATCACTCACACTAGTCCACCAGTCACTCCACTAGTCCACAGTCACTCACACTAGTCCAGAGTCCTCACACTAGTCCACAAGTCACTCACAGCTAGTCCACCAGTCCTCCACACTGGTCCACGAGTCACTCACTGGTACGAGTCACTCACACTAGTCCACCAGTCACTCACACTAGTCCACGAGTCACTCACACTGGTCACAGGTCACTCACACTAGTCCAGAGTCCACACTAGTCCACAAGTCACCCACACTAGTCCACAGTCACCACACTAGTCCACAGTCACCCACACTAGTCCGAGTCACTCACACTAGTCCAGAGTCACTCACACTAGTCCACCAGTCACTCACATGTCCAGAGTCCTCACTAGTCCCCGGGTCACTCCACCTGGTCCTGATCCTCACACTAGTCCTGATCACTCACACTAGTCCACCAGTCACTCACACCAGTCCCACCCAGTCACTCACCAGTCCACCAGTCCTCACCAGTCCACGAGTCACTCACCAGTCCACAGGAACACTCACACAGAGTCCACAGGTCACTCACTAGTCCACGAGGTCACTCACACTGGTCCTGAGGTCACTCCACTAGTCCAGAGTCACTCACACTAGTCCAGAGTCCTCACACTAGTCCACAGTCCTCACACCAGTCCACCTGTCACTCACACCAGTCCAACCGTCACTCTCCTGGTCCACCTGTCACTCACACTAGTCCACAGGTCACTCACACTGGTCCACAGGTCACTCACACTAGTCCACAGTGCTCCTAGTCCCAGTCCTCCTACACCGGAATCAATTAAAACAAGTGAAATAGAAGAGGAGGAAGAGAGGGTGGAGGAGGGGAGAGGTGGAGGAGGAGGAGAAGAGGTGGAGGAGGAAGAAAGAGAGGTGGAGGAAGAAGGTGGAGGAGGAAGAGAGGGTGGAGGAGGAGGAGAAGAGAGGTGGAGGAGGAGGAGGAGGAGGTGGAGGAGGAGGAGGAAGAGAGGTGGGAGGAGGAGGAGGAGAGTGGAGGAGGAGGAGGAGGAGGAAGAGAGGGTGGAGGAGGAGGAGGAAGAGAGGGTGGAGGAGGAGGAGGAAGAGAGGGTGGAGGAGAAAGGAGGAGGAGGAGGAAGAGAGGGTGGTGGAGGAGGGTGGAGGAGGAGGAGGTGGTGGAGGAGAAGAGAGAGGAGGTGGAGGAGAGGTGGAGGAGGAGGAAGAGGTGGAGGAGGAAGAGAGGGTGGAGGGAGGAGGAGAGAGGAGGAGGTGGAGGAGAGAGGGGAGGAGGAGGAGGTGGAGGAGGAGGAGTGGAGGAGGAGGAAAGAGGGTGGAGGAGGAGGAAAGAGGAGGAGTGGAGGAGTGGAGGAGGAAGAGGTGGAGGAGGAGGAGGAGGAGGAGGAAGAGAGGGTGGAGGAGGAGGAGAAGAGGTGGAGGAAGGAAGAGAGAGGTGGAGGAGGAGGAGAAGAGGTGGTGGAGGAGAGAGGTGGAGGAAGGAGGAAAGAGGTGGTGGAGGAGGAAGAGATGGAGGAGGAGGAAGAGGTGTGGAGGAGGAAGGAAGGTGGAGGAGGAGGAAGAGGTGGAGGAGGAGGAAGAGGGTGGAGGTGGAGGAGGAGGAGGAGAAGAGGGTGGAGGAGGAGGAGGAAGAGGTGGAGGAGGAGGAGGAAGAGGTGGAGGAGAAGGAAGAGGGGTGGAGGAGGAGGGAGGAAGAGAGGGTGGAGGAGGGGGAGGAAGAGGAGGGAGTGGAGGAAGAGAGGGGTGGAGGAGGAGGAAGAGGGGTGGAGGAGGAGGAAGAGAGGGTGGAGGAGGAGGAGGCACGAGACATTTAACACCTCAGCTGCTCCTCCATCACCAGGTCAGAGGTCAAGGGCCCCATCACCAGGTCGAGGTCAAGAGGGCCCCATCACCAGGTCCAGATGTCAAGTGGGCCCCATCACCAGGTCAGAGGTCAAGAGGCCCCATCACCAGGTCCAGAGGTCAAGTGGGCCCCATCACCAGGTCAGAGGTCAAAGGGCCCATCACCAGGTCCAGAGGTCAAGGGGCCCCATCACCAGGTCCAGAGGTCAGAGGCCCCCATCACCAGGTCAGGGTCAGGGCCCCATCACCAGGTCAGAGTCCAAGACCCATCACCAGGTCCAGAGGTCAGAGGGCCCCATCACCAGGTCAGAGGTCAAGTGGGCCCCATCACCAGGTCAGGGGTCAGAGGGCCCCATCACCAGGTCAAGAGTCAAGGGGCCCCATCACCAGGATCCAGAGGTCAGGAGCCCCATCTCACCAGGTCAGAGGTCAAGTGGGCCCATCACAGGTCAGAGGTCAGAGGGCCCCATCCTCATATCAGAGGTCAAGAGGGCCCCATCACCGGTCAGAGGTCAAGTGGGCCCATCACCAGGTCAGAGGTTAAGGGCCCCATCACCAGGTCAGAGGTCAAGAGGCCCATCACCAGGTCAGAGGTCAAGTGGGCCCATCACCAGGTCAGAGGTCAAGAGCCATCACTGGGTCAGAGGCCAAGGGCCCCATCACTGGGTCAGAGGTCAAGGGGCCCATCATTAGATCAGAGGTCAAGGGCCCCATCACCAGATCAGAGGTCAAGTGGGCCGCATCGCCAGGTCGAAGTTAGGGCCCATCACCAGGTCAGAGGTCAAGGGCCCCATCACTAGGTCAGGGTCAAGGGTCCCCATCACTAGGTCAGGGGTTAAGTGGGCCCCATCACTAGGTCAGAGGTCAAGAGGGCCCCATCACTGGGTCAGAGGTCAGGGCCCCATCACCAGGTCAGAGGTCAGGTGGGCCCCATCACTGGAGTCAGAGGTCAGGTGGGCCCCATCACTAGGTCAGAGGTCAGGTGGGCCCCATCACCAGGTCAGGGGTGAGGGCCCCATCACCAGGTCAGAGGTTAAGTGGGCCCCATCACTGGGTCGAAGGTCAGGTGGGCCCCATCACCAGGTCAGAGGTTAAGTGGGCCCCATCACCAGGTCGGAGGTCAGGTGGGCCCCATAACCAATGTCAGAGGTGAAGTGGGCCCCATCACCAGGTCAGCGGTCAGGTGGGCCCCATCACCAAGTCAGAGGTCAAGTGGGCCCCATCACCAGGTCGGAGGTCAAGTAGGCCCCCATCACCAGGTCGGAGGTCAAGTGTTGTCACCAGGTCGGAGGTCAGGTGGGCCCCATCACCAAGTAAGCTAATGTTCAGGTGACGCTAACTAACCTGGTCAAGTACAGGTGTGCGGCCCAAATTAGCCTGCTCACGTACAGGTGTGAGGCCTAGTAATCCTGGTGCACAGGTGTGGGGCCCTAATTATTCTGGTCAAGTACAGGTGTGGGGCCTAATTATCCTGGTGCAGTACAGGTGTGGGGCCCTGTATCCTGGTGCAGTACAGGTGTGGGGCCCATTATCCTGGTCCAGTACAGGTGTGGGGCCTAATTGCTTCATCAGAAGTACAGGTGTGGGGCCTAATTAACCTGGTCAAGTGCAGGTGTGGGGCCTAGTCTTCAATCAGGAAATACAGGTGTGGGGCCTAATTAACCTGATCAAGTACAGGTGTGGGGCCTAATTATCCGGGTCAAGTACAGGTGTGGGGCCTAGTGTCTGGTCAGTACAGGTGTGGGGCCTAATTAACTGGTCAAAGCACAGGTGTGGGGCATAATTAATGATATTGTTTTATGGTTTAGGTTTAACGTATTATGAACCACTTTACGGACGATGGTTTAAGATCTGGGTTTGCTCCTCCAATCGAAGGGTTAAATCAGCGTCTAGGCGTAATTATTTAAACCCAGGACGATGGCTTAGGACCTGGTTTAAGATCAGGGTTTAAGTCATCATAAAAGGATAAACCATCGTCCAAGAATAATTTCTCAATATAAGACACTGATTTAAAACCATCATCACGATCATCAGATTAAACCATCGACCATAAATGAATATAAATACTTGAAGAATAATGGTTTAAGCCAATATTAAACCATTACCAATAAGTCAAACCATCATCAAGTTCTTAAACCATTATTGTGATAAAACATCGACCTCACTATATCAACAAGTTTTAATTAATACAAAAAATGACAAAATAAATAAACGGAACATGTAATTGTTTACATACAAACAACAACAACAATAACAACAATAATAACAATAACAACAAAAATAACAATAACAAAAATAACAATGACAACAATAATAACAATAACAACAATAATAACAACAATAATAACAACAACAATAACAATGGCAACAACAATAACAA